>NC_068993.1:45535651-45538484 GCF_001194135.2 Octopus bimaculoides | reverse complement strand
TATATATATGTATGTATGTATGTATGTATATACACACATACTCACCTCACACACACACAGATTAGATGGATCGATCGACCGATAGATAGATAGACAGACAGACAGACAGATAGATAGATAGAAAGATGAATAGATTGATTGATTGATTGATTGATTGATCGATTGATTTGCATACATACATTGGGCAGGCTTTCACACAGCTCCTTTTAATGAAATTCATTCACAATACAGTGGGCGGCACGGGGCTACAGTATAAGGCTCTCGTCCAAGATGCCGGGCAGTGGAACTGAAGCCGAAGCTACGTGGTTGCAACGTGAGTTTCTTAACCAACCAGCCATGCCTGCGCCTAAAAAAGATATCTGAAAAGATATCCGTTCACGCTAAGCTGATGACCATTAAACCTCAAAGAATTCTGATGCATAACGATTTATTCAGCTATATCGCATATTTAATGAACAGTTCAAGTGTAATTTAAAAAATAACAGTTAATATCTAGGCCCGTTCAATACCCCGATCTGCATCCGATCGGAAATCTCTGAAACGAAATCGGTGATAATATCAAAGATTAGAAACTGTCGAATCACAATAATCTGTTCAGTGTGATCAAAGGATGTTGGGAAAATTCCGCATTTCTCGTTGCCTGCATCTGACTGAGACTACGGAAAACAGATGTTGCAAAGTCATGGAGATAAAAGAATTTCACAGCAGTGGATATTGTTATGCGAATACACTTTACTCAATAGGAAACTATTGCTTGAATTAACGTCTATATCTACAAATATTCGTACACGTACACACACACATATATAGATATGTATAGATATATATATGGGAAGGTTATATGCTTGTCTGTGTATGTGTGAGAGTGTGTGTATGCATGAAATATCTATATCTGTATGGGATTCGTGTATAAATATATGAGGGTGTATACCAAATGTGTCTATATGCATGTGTTTATGTGTGTATGGATGCGTTTAATGTTTGCTCACATGTGCACCAATATTGGCGTAGTTTTGTTTTCGATATGTCTCTCTTGTGCTTGTGCAATTCTCTGACTAGGTAGTATGTGCTTTATGTGCATGAGCAACTAGATGTTAACCCAGAATATCGGGGGAAATATCATCACAGTCGTTGAATACATACCACGCCATATAGGTCGACAATCAGTAACTAGCTGAAAAGAATGAAAGTTTGTATGGAACGAAAGTCTTTCTCCCTAAACAAAGGGATTTCCATTCAACTCACAGAATGTATTAAGCTTCAAAAGCAATAGAAATCCCTTACAGATCACAGATAGAAATAATTGGAAGTGTATTTTAATCAAACTTATACAACAGAAAACAGGTATAAATATAATAATTGACACACGGAAGTAATTGTTACTTTACGATCATTGCTTCTGGATTAAGAAACAGAGACATGAGTTCTACTATATATCTATGGATAGCTATGATAATGACGAAATATTAGACGTCATCGATAAACGTTTATTGCATGATAATTTACTTAGACCTGTAGTAAAGAAAAATAGCATCAGTAAAATAATAAAGAGAAATCATTGTTATTTTACGATTATTTCTTCTACATTAAGAAACTTCCTACATAACAGTCTATATAACTTTAGACTGTTATGACAGTGCCGAAATATACGATATCATTTACAAATATTTAATACATGTACTGTAGTAATTGAGCTCAAAGTTACAAATATAGGACTCTATCGAGCCAACGAAAATACCTGACACGATGATATCGAGTGACACGGCATGGACAAAATAGTATATTCAGACAGTATATTCAGACAGTTTAATGCCAAACCTACTGCTGGTATTTATTATTTTCATGTGAGCAGATTTCAAGCAACATGGCACGAAGTGGTTTTCTCGAGAATACATTCCTCCAGGAATGAGTTCAACATCCTAACACCTAGGCCAGACATTCACTTATGAATATGTATGTGTGTATGTCGTGCGTGTGTACGCGTGTATGAGTAAAAATATATTTATGTATATATATATATATATGTATATATATATGTATACATATATATATATATATATATATATATATATATATATATATATATATATGTGTGTGTGTGTGTGTGTATATATATATATGTATACATACTACACGTAACTCACAACACACACATGTATACCTACGACATGAACCTGGATTCCACGTTCATCACCAAGTGAGTTAATATTAAATTATAAATGAAGCGAAACTACTTGCGATACCAGACAATTGACTGCATTCCATAGCCCAATCGACAAAGCTTTTACTTGAAGATTTGAGTCCAGTCATTGCTTGTATAGGTGTAAACGTGTCGTATAAATAATTCGATCATATTAGACCGTTCGATCGATAAATAGGTTTTATTGCTTATTGGTAAATGTCTATGTTTAGTTACACCCCGATAGTTAACGCTCTGCATGCATGTATGAACGTTTATTTTCATTAAATTACATACAAAAGCAAACAAAAACAAATTTGATGTCACCATACACATGGTCCTGATTTACACTAAATACACATACACACTCACTCACACACACCTCAATTGTGAGAAGGAGAGAGAGAGACAGACAGAGTGTGTGTGTGTTTTGTGTGTGATTGTGTGTGTGTGTGTGTGTGCGTGCATGCGTGCGTGCGTTTCGAAAGATAGCCCGAGATTTTGAAGTCATTGCCACTCTCCTTGTAAAAGTTTAATACACATGCGCGCTAATTAAAAGTGTTGAGTAATTCTTCAGCTTAATGCTAAATTGGTTTTATGTATAACTTGACAATATATATTTGTATGCATGTATACACGTATATATATATATAT
>NC_068993.1:45524366-45535344 GCF_001194135.2 Octopus bimaculoides | reverse complement strand
ATATATATATATATATATATATATACATATATATATATATATACATATATATATATATATATACAAACATATATTCTTGCCTATGGGCTTGTATTTCGACCCCGTTTTGACGATCAGTGTTGGTATGTCTACGTGCAAATATTTTAGCGGTTCAGCGCAAAAGACTGATAGGTTAAGTGCCAGACTTATAAAATTAAGTATTTACTGCCCTCGATTTCATTGTCTAAAACCTTTCACATCGGAACCCCAACTTGGCCTCTGTCCAATGCTTGAAATAACAGATAAAAGATAAAGAGAAGCTATGAAAGAAAATCAACGATTGCACAATTAATACAAATAAATTGCAAAGGAATCAAAATACGTTTAACAGCAACAAAGATTTGTTTCATTATGTGTGCGTGTTATTTCTTGGCTGATAAACAGTAAAATCTTATAGAATTGTACACATACAGGATGATAGCTTAATATGTCATGAACAGCAGTTAGTTCTCTTCTTATTTAAATATCATACATAGAAAATTCAAAGAATATACTCAAATAATTATCCATATATAATATTCAACAACATCTATTTAATTAATCCACTCGAGACTTTGACACAGTTCATAATGTTAATCGCTTTGCTAGTCACGTAGTTTGAGTCATTTCTGTATCATCTTTGCTTCGTCGCTTGACTTTTAAAGACCTTCAAATTATTCTCCTAAATCGTTAACCTCTTAACATACATACATACATACATACATGCAAGTATGCATACATACATACACACCCCACAAGAACAAATAGAATAACTATAAATATAGCAACATTAATATGATCTAAATGCCAACGACTCTGGTTTTGTTGGAAGACAAAATCGATCAAAATTCTTCATATCTTGTCAAAATTCAATTCATTGTAACGATTCTCGATATAATGTCGAAGAACCGTTTCAAAAGTGGGCTTTGTTCTCGTAGAGAATACTGTGATCTATGGAAAATAAAGCAATTCAAAAGTCTTCTTATGTATATCCAGAATTAGCTATATCAAGACAAAATGGCGGATGTCTTTTCGTAAAACCTGTTATTAAAGATATTCGTTGCCGTGAAGTTGATGTTAACTTTTTCCTGTTTATCGTACTGTGTTGCTTGTTAATTTTGCAAGATATATAGAAGTGGCAGCTAGGTAGCAGAGCGGTTTAAATCTTAGGACGCAAGACTAAATACTTATTTAATGATATTTAATTTCGCTATAATTATAGGCCATTTCGAGACCCATTTTCCCTGGCATATCGACAAAATAAGAACAAAATATGAACTGAAAATTACTTCAGTTGATTTATTTACATATTTTTTGTTTACAGATTATTTTACTCAAACAGAATCTAATTTTGTGAAGTCGCTTTATATCCACATTTACTTATTCTCTCTTATGCAGTATGTACTACTTGCTAAATATTTGTATGGATTAATAACTCCATGTTAATTTTTATTAAAAAAAATTAGTAAATTATTTTTAAATAAAGAAAATGGAAAACATTATGACTATATAAGTTTTAAATACTATAAGATTTCTTATTGGTGTTAAAGACTCAAACACATATATCTGAATATGACTCCGTCTGAGATAAAAGAAAATTTAATATAGTTTAAGATATTCATAAAAAAACAGTATTAGATAGAAAATAATTAATAACTATCTAATATCTGATGAGATGCTTGTAATTTAAATTATCAGTTTTCTTATTTGAGAATCACTACAAGTTCTTACATTTATAAATGTATAATCAATTTCGCTGTTTAGCTACCAGGTTGACTATTATACTGAACAGTGTTTCGAGCAGGTATGAGGAAGAACGGGCCGACAGCGTCAAATTTACCTTCTAAAGACGAGAACATTTATTATATTACCTACTAGTAGAAATAGCCGGTGTTGCCAGGGTTAAAGAAAATAATGGAATTCAAAAATTCTAACATGAAATAGAGTCTACGCAGGTCTCACCTCCTAGTAGCTGAGATGCCAACTTTATACATTAATAACCCGACATTTCCCAGGTTATTAAAAATAAAGAAATTTAAGTATGCCTTTCAAATTTCTAAGTAAAATGAAACATGGATTATACAGTTCTCAACAGTTATTAGTTGAGGTACAAACTGTATATGTCAATAATATGTTTTGTCCGATGTTCTCACTGTTAAAATTGTTAAAAAAGCAGGTAGTACTTTGTCTTTGGAATTACCTTCAATTGTCAGTACTTACATAAAACAATTTGAACCTGAAAATGCATAAATTTGAGAAGAGCTGCCCTCTGGGTGCTCTTCGTCTGTTAATAAATACAAAAAAATTCTATCAAATGATGTAGGTATAAACAAATATTTTGAAAGAAATCCGGAAATCAATCACAGTTTAATTATCTAGAGCTTCTAAATATACAATGTTTTGATTGTGTCTTTTAATTGGTGTATAAATGGAAAGATTTGGGGGGACTTTCAGCTCTCGAACAACCTATATAATTGCTCATGAGAGAAGCAAGAAGAAACAAGGTGAAGTCCAACAATATTTAGAGAATGTCCATGATATTTGTTTATTGACACAGCGAAACTTAGTTTTACTGTGAACTGGACTGTTTAAATTCAAAGGGGAGGTCATATGGGATTAACGGGATCCGTGGAATGAAAACATCCTCACCCTCATAGTTTCCAGTCATAAATGTTTGCCTCTAGGAAAAGGGGTCGCATCGCTTTCACCACCAGTTAGGTGCCATTGCACAGATGAGGTGGATCCAAATTCCTGAGTAGCATTATTGAGGCCCTCTTTTTAAGTAGTGAGGTGGAATTCCAGAGGGCTGTAGAGAGTACAGGAACTCAATGCGAAAAACAGCAGTTGATTTTGTCGGCAGCATCCTTACGTGGAGCTGAGATGGCTCCCTCACAGAGCCATTGACTGTTGCTAAAGTTTTGTGCAATATTTGGGAGCACATGAATTATGAGATCATTGAGTGTTGGTACCACCACACCACAGGGTAGCTGGTGTTCCTACATTTGGTGGACATAACGGTAGTTGACCATCCCGTATCTTCAGAAGCTGGTATGAAAACAGCCTGGCAGTTTGATCATGAAATAATTCGGCCCTCATGTTAACTGTCAGGTGCACTTTAGTCACTTACCTCCACAGATAGGATTGCTTCAGACAGGACTGTAGTTCATCAGCTTTTGTACCTTTTGGGATGACAAGAAGGGTTTAGCCGAAATCCCCAGCCAAATCTACATTGACCTCCAACCATGAGAATGTTATTTCCTCTCAAATCTTTTAGACTACGGTCAACAGCTTCAAGTGCTCCACGGTGAGACAAGGTGCATTCATCCCAGACAATCAAGAGCGCGTCTGCTGCAATACCTTGGCCTTTACTGATGTCTTAGAACTGTTGCAAAATGGAGTCTCTGTCCTAACTAAATTAAAGGGAACCGTGAAAGTAGAACGAGCTGTTCGTCCACTTGTCAAGAGAGTAGTTGCAATTCCAGAAGACGCTACTGCCAATGCAAAACACTCATCTAGGCGAACTAACAAAAGGTTTGCTAACAAAATGTTGATCAAAAAAGTTTTGCCAGTAACCCCAGGAGAAGTACCTCATTCAATTAATTGAGTAAAAGGCGTCTATCTCCGTATGAATTTTTTTTTTCTCAGTCACACTCAGATAAAGATATATCATATACATATATAAAACAGACCTGTTGACAATTGAAAATTTTGACGGAAATTAACCTTTACCTACGGGTACACAAATCGAAAGGTAGGGACGATTATGGTATAGAGTGATCCAGCTATATGACTGTCCATAGAGGACACACAAATATATGTCTTATGTATATAACACAGACCTGTTAACATGTGAAAAAAAGGCATCTACCTTCGTTTAGAATCTACTTACACACACACACACACACACACACACTCACAATTATATAACATATATATGAAGCAGAATAGTTCATATTTGAAAGAAAGGTGTCTGTCTCTGTACTGAATGTACTTTCACACACACACACACTCACGTTAGTATATATCTAAACAGATCTGTTGACATATGCAAAAGAGGCGTCTATCTCTGTGTAGAATGCATTTAGATACACATAAATATATATCTTATATATGAAGCAGACCTGTTGACATTGGAAAATTTTTACAACATATCAAAAAGAGGCGTCTATCTCCGTGTAGAATGTATTTACACACACATAAAAATATATCTTATATATGAAGCAGACCAATTGACATGGGAAAATATTTACAGAAAAGAACATGTACGTACAGATACACAGATAGAAAGCTGGAGAAGAATATAAAAAAATGAAAGCACCTTTAGAAATTCTTTTTTATCAGAAATTGTCACAACTGTAATGATGTATACATATGTTTGTGTGTGTAAATAGCTGGTTACTTAGTTACTACGTCAGAACGCCAGACACAGGAAGTTGACATTGACAAAACGGTTTGAAGAAGTGAATCTTTATTATATATATAAAGCAATATTATTTATTTCTAATAAAAAAAATAAGTCAAGACTGTATTACTATTTTCCAGGTAAAATTATTCTTGTACCCCAAGTATAGTACAGATTAATCCAGAGGTTTTGGCCGTGCATAGAGGACACACATACAGACAACGTTTTCTTATAGTAAGAAGATAATTGTATTCGGTTTCTGTAACAGTCAAGCAATTGGTAGAGGACGATATTAGTCGATACCATCAACTTGGCTTTACTGACAACGTGTTCTCTTCTATTCTCTGAGGATCTAGCTGAGGTGACAGCTAGAGTTGGTCGGCCACATGGTCACGGCAGGTAAAAAATATCTGGGAACTAATTGGGGCACTGCTCGGAAGATTACCCGGGAAGATCCGAGCAGATACCGACTAATGGAAGATGCAACGACGCGCTGCAACAACGCATGCCCGTACCTGATTTTACCTTCAATTCCTACTCATTCTTAATTATTTTTATTGTTCCTTGTGCAATTATTTTACACGCCCTACAGAAATCGTCTCCGCACTTTGTTGCCTGCATTATCCCTTTCATCTGACATAGGTTTTGCCTTTGTTAAGAGCCTTCTAAAATTTCTTGTTTGTCTTCGGCTGTCGCTAATTGTTACTTCTAGGACATGAGGCTTCATGGAAGTAACAATTAAGCGAGTTTAATTACGCAGGTGAGATGGCCCAGCTTTAGTGTAGATGTGTATGTGTGTGTGTGTGTTTAATAACGTACCTAACACACGCGCAAACACACACACACGTAAGCTTATGTGGCCAATAAACAAGACATTATCATTGTTATTATTTTGGTTTAGCTCAGGTTGTCTTATTCCTGGTAGAATTTATGTGGTTAGCGGGATATTACCTGTAACCTTGAGTATCCACAAGTTTTCAGCAATCTTTCAAGAGCTTAGAACCCTCCTGATAACCCTTGCTGTCCCTGAGAGACAATTTTCTGTAGGAGCACTACCGGGCCTTCAATTTCAATCTTTTCAGCCATTTGTCCATGTCTTTGCTTACTGTTCCTAACGCACCAATTATCATAGGCATGACTTTACTATTCGCATATTCCAAGTTCTTCCTATTTCAAATTTTAAGGGATTGTCTATTTTTTGCTGTTTTTGTTTTCCTTCCCCTTTCTTTTCAATCCTGGAATCAAACAGCTATGATGGGTCGATAAGTAAGCAAATTCACTTTTCCTTATTTATAATAGTTATGGTTGGTTTATTATTTTTAGTATATGTTCTTAGTTGTAAAATGTTTTGGTGCATGTTACGGGGATTACTCACATGCATGTTATTTCTAATCTTCAGTGGAGTTACTTGCAAAGTTAGGAAAAATGTTTTCATACCCGCTGTAGATAACTATAGTATAGTTAATGTAGAATGATCAAATTGCCGTTATAACATGAAAAACACATACATACACTTATATTCATTTGTACATATATATATATATATATATATATATATATATATATATATATATATATATTCACGTACATGTATACAATATATACATACATACATACATGCATATACTGTATAAATTCACCTTTATATGCATATATTTCGTCTAAAGTGATATATTTAAGCATATATTTGAGTACACATATTTCCGAGGTGAAAGTGTGTGTGTCAATACATACACACATATAGATAGATAGATAGATAGATAGATAGATAGATAGATAGATAGATAGATAGATAGATTCATACATACATACATGTAAATCTATGTGTATACGTATGAAAATTGATACGACCTATTTAAACGTATTCAGTGATTCTTCAACTGATATGTTAACTAATTATGTATGTATGTATATGTATATATGTATATATATATATATATATATATATATATATATATATATATATATATACACATAACTATTCTTAAAAATAAACACTGAATACGTGTATATTTTAAGCAGAAAATCGTAAGTTCTGGAATATAAAGATGGCAAAATAAAGTTTAAATGAACTATATTTCTGATTTGGAATGGCAGACGTAATTATCCAGTTGTGTTTAATCTAGTCTGAAATCGTCGAGCGCCAAATTACTTAAACACCGTATAAATTCCGCATTCTGGCAAGATGCAGAATGCGGATTATAATCTATATAGACTCTTATCGAAAATAACTTAAGCGTTACTAACTACAGAGTTTTCGATGGCTAGACACATTGAAGAGGTTAACATTAGCGTAAAGCTTATTGGTAGTATCTGTGAATGAGCCAAAATAAAATATAGCTTTAACCAGATAAAAGTTTAGACAGAGACTAAATAGAATTTTAAATGTCGTTAATCTCAGCCGTAAATAACAACATCAGAGAAGACTGTACCACATGATGCGATGGGAGAAGTTGAGAAGTGCATTCTTTTCCAAACGTGTTTTCAAGTGCAAAAATACTGTATTTTATAAGGTCGAAAACCACTGGACTTGTAGGTTTATTTTATCAGCCAGATTTAATTTCTATGGATTATTCTATCTACCAGATTTAATTTCTGTGGATTATTTTATCTGCAAAATTTAATTTATGTGGATTATTTTATACGCTAGATTTAATTTTTATGAGATCCAGAGTCTGATGAAAGCATGTGATGGCTTTTGTTTAGCGTGAAGCAACTCATGCGTATTAAGTTTTGCATAATTTAAGCAGTGGATCGCCTTGCGCCACTAGTGAGGAGTCTAAGATGTTCGAAGGTAGGAAATAGTCACTGGCGTCGCAAAACTCGCCTACGTTGGGATTTCGTTGACACATTTGCCATTAACATTCTTCTGTAACAAATGTAAGCTGATGCGTGTTATAAAATCGTATGCACAGTGGAAGGTTTAAAAAGTTAATATTCTGAGGATTTGGTATTTGGTATCAGCATTACTGCCGTATCAAAGACGCTGGGTATATTGCAAAGGACAAAAGGAAAGGAGACGAATGAGTTGGGTTTGGGTGAACTTGACTCAGAGCCACACCAGACAGGCCACTATAAATGAGCAGGGACCACATTTCCCTTTCTCTCCGTCCGGTGTAGCGATAGTAAGGACAGACACAGACGACAATATGTCTTTATGGCAAAGATTAGAAAATGTTTGCGAATGATTTTATGGAAATTATTTGAGCAGCATTTTGTTGCAGCCATCATCCGCCTCACAGCAACTGAAAGTGTGAGAATCCTTTCCGTCTGAGCTTCTAGGATATGGACTACGACGTAAATCTGAAGTGCGACGAAACAGAAGCATTCACTATTTCCTGAGGTGCACCTTGAATGTCCGGAGAGAAAGATTTCTCCATTTCTGTAGAAATTGACACTAAGATTTCCCACAACCGTTCCAACAGTGCAACGGAACTAATTCCGAAAGAGGTGGGGTCAGAAAGAGAGAGCGCGAGAGAGAGAACGAGAGATAGAAAGAACTTGACTAGTATTTATTTATTGACCCCGGAAAGACGAAAAGGAAGAATTGAAGTCGTCATGGTTTGAACTCATAATGTAGAGAAACGGAAAAATAACGCACTTCATCCAAAGCTTTAAGGGCTCTTTATATTCGCCGCTTATGCACATGTCACCACATAAACACTCTCTTTCACACATACACTCGCACACACACACACACACACTCTCTCTCTCGCTCTCTCTATATATACATATATTTCTTTCAGCTCTCTACCTCTCTCTTTGGTCTTTCCAGAATTTATTATCAGAAATATTTAAAATATAAAGTTCCTGCTCTTTTTGTGGTTCAAATGAGGGTGAAAATTTCAAGCATTTGAAGTTGAATTACAGGTGAAATCAAAGATCAGTCCTTGCTTTATTAGAAATCATAAAAAAACAAAAACTTCAACCTTTATAAAGAAGAAATATGAGGATAAAAATTTATGCAATTTAAAAGTGATTTATTTTGGGTATTTGTTTGAACACAAACACACACTCGCACACCTATTCATATGAGTATGCTGCAGGTGAAAACTTGGCATGTTTCAACATAAGTTACAATGCTAATTGACTTTCTAACAAAATCAACTCACCTCCTGTACTTCCATATAACTTTATCAAATGTAATAATTGCCCACCTGATGGCAATTGCCAGGAGAAGTCATGAATATACTGCGCTAAAGTATAACTTAGAAAGAATTGTCAGCCCAAATCTTGCATTGGTCTGACTAAACATAATTTTAAGAGACGTATTTATCAGCGCATGCATTAAACTAGAAAGAAAACGTTCAACTGTTTTATTGGCAAATATTCAGATTTATAAAGTGAACCGTCCGCACATACACACAGTTATTTGCTTGCGGCCATCATGCATTATATCAACCAAAACTAGAAAGATGCCTATTTTTCTACGAGTATCCTGAACGTTTCAGTGTAAGGTGTGAATGTTTGTCATCTTGTAAACAGGATATTAAGTAACTTAAATTTATTTATAAACCTTCTTTCATTGACAATGACAAATCTATTAGATATTATTATATTTATTTTGTTTGTTCTTAAATCAATTTTCTTATCTAGTTTTGCCCTCTAGCACTTGAAAACTTGATCGTAGAGATAAATATATTTTCATAATGATCTCCCTTACTCGAATATACATTCTAACAAGTCTGTATTATTGATTCAATAATATAACTATATACAAGTTTTCCCCATATATAGAATTTTTTACATATACACACATTTTTCTGCATAGATATTTTCTCATTTACTCTAGGGCGCCCTCACATCACCCACGTTAAACTTCGATTCCAGCCTAATCTTTTATTTCTAAACTAATATGGCCCAATAAAGTTGCTCCATCTTCGGCATATCAAAATTATAGCAACCCATTGCTGGTGGACCTATGTCGGCATCTAGTGCTCAGGACCACAGTAATTAATGTAATTAGTGAAACATGGTAAATGCTACAATTGGCTGCGTGTGACAGCTGTAGTTTTTGTGGTTATATATATACATATTCTTTTATTTTCTTATTCTTTTACTTGTATTAGTTATTTGACTGTTGGTAGTGGTGGTGGTATGGTGATGGTGGTGGTGGTAGTAGTAGTAGTAGTAGTAGTAGTAGTAGTAGTAGTAGTAGTAGTAGTAGTAGTAGTATGCATGAGAGTAGTGGTACAATAATATACCTGAAAAAAATTCGAATTGAACCCGCTAAACCGAAATTACTTTGGCTCTTTGAGATCCAAACAAACAGAACAATTGAACATGATATACCAGATATCCTTATACATGACATAAAGATGAGAACGTCCTATAATAGATAAAGCATTTCTATCAGATAAGGATGTGGAAAACATTTTGAAATACGCTGATTTAGATATAGGAACACTATTTTGGGTTATCCATCGGCAAAAATTGAATGTGTACCAGTTATCATAGTATTAGTTTCAATTACCCTTAAACTTTCAGACTTTCCGGGTTGGTTCGACATCACACCGCCTGGAATAAGAATTGAACCTACAATGTCATCATTATGAGTTGCACATATTTGATAATATACCGCACGTGACATCTCAGTATAAGTGAAGCAGGTGGAATAGTATGTCAATTTTTGCGGCGTTTCTATAAAAGTAGAAAATTTGTGAATAAATTTGCCGTTAAATGGAATAGTTTAGCAAGGAAATTACTTCTTAGAAAGCCAAATCTGATGAATACTGGAAAGTAGGAAGATTCTCGAACGCGAGAGGATCAAACTTTGCTGATGCAATTAGGAAGCGTGTGATATTGCAGGTTTGCTGACGCATGACAGCAACCATTGATTTCCTAATGACTGGCTGGCAATCGTTGACGTAGTGGAAAAACGAGTGGCAACTGGAGATAATGTGCGTCTTACTCCACGTCTTGTAATGAATATTTTTCGCCTCCCTGACCGAGTTACACTGGTTTCGGTTGCTAGTAGTGGTAGTTTTATTGTTCTTGTTCTTGCACTGGTTCTTGTTGTTTAGGTTCAAGTTAGTTCTTAGAATTTAGAGTTTTGCACAACAGTGATTCAAGCATGATCACCACAACGTATTTTATATCAGGGACTGCACTGCCCAAGACGAATTTTAACTATAATGGTATATTGATATTTGAAATAAACTTCACAGCTAGCAAATTAAGCAAATTAATCGAGTGTTTTGGAAAATATAAAAAGCTCGTAATAAAAATACTTCTTAGAAAATAATAGGTGATAATTTTCATCAAATTCCAGCGATTAACTTGGTTCGCTTTCAATAGAATTTCTCAATAAAATAAAATAACTTGAAATTTTCAGAGCAAGTTTTTCATATGCCATGTGCAATTTTAATTATGATATATGTATTGCTACATTGATATATCATGATATAGATTCACATTCATCAAAATATACATACACACACATATATAATATATATACACACACATATATAATATATATACACACACACACACACACATATATATATACATGTATATGTGTGCATGTGCGCTTATGTATGTATATATATATATATATAT
>NC_068993.1:45523489-45524254 GCF_001194135.2 Octopus bimaculoides | reverse complement strand
ATATATATATATATATATATATATATATATATTGACAAGTATATACTCATATACATACATATATAGATATAGATACATATGCACTCGCATACACACACGTGCGCGCGCACACATGTATTTATATAATTCAGCAGCGAGAGTATAGCATACGGCACAAGAAACAAAGGGACATGTTTTCATCAGTTCTAAATCCGGAAGCCGTAGCTATTTTCAAACAAAGCATGGGACAGCACAGCTAACTGTAAACGCGGTATTAGCTTCAGTATGAACGAGAAATAGTACTAAGGGATGATCCACTAAAAACAGGTAATCGCGAGCAACAAAATTCAAAAATGTGTGTGTATGATTGCAAGAAATATTTCTCTTTTAAATTATTGGGTTTGATGAGAGCAGCGTCGTTGTCATAATGTATCGAAACTGCCGTGAATCTTTGACAAAAAGCTGAAGATACAACCACTTCTATTATACTGTTATTGTTTTTTGCTTCTTCTTTTTTTCTTTGTTTCTTGTCTCTTTTAGGTCAAGGTTGACGAACAGGCAAACATTAACGAAAGGATCTAAGAACCAAGACTATTAGCGTTAATCTGTTATGTCTGAAATAAATCTTTTAAAGGATTTCTTATACCATTTTACCACATAAAGTTTAAGATTCACCTGCATTGTAAAAACGATAACATATCAATTAGTGAATGGATTGAGTTATATGTGTGAGTGTATGTGTGCACGCGCGCTTGTGCGTGTAATATATATATATATATATATATA
>NC_068993.1:45514016-45521508 GCF_001194135.2 Octopus bimaculoides | reverse complement strand
ATATATATATATATATATATATATACATATATCACAAATATGCGAAGCATAATTAAACATATATTTTGTTTATTTATTTGTGTAGAGTGAATTGCTTCAAGGTTTTCTTGATTTTCGTGTTATTATATTAAAATTATGTCATATTCTTCTGCAGTTTAAACTCGACCTTTAAACAACAAAAGAAGCTAAAATACATGCACGAGCACGGCTGTTGAAAGATATTTCCAAGGATGTTCTGCATGTTAAATATCTATACGATAAAATGTTATATATGTACTTGGCTGTCAGATAAATTCGTTCGTGTCTTTTTCTCTTCAGCAAATTTCATTGTCATGTATCTGAAACTATGCAAGTTTAATTGAAATTTCAAAAACGACAAACAAGCGCCGGAAGCCGAGATTTCAACTTTCCCCTGAGCAGGACGTCGTTCTCTTGCAGGATTTCAGACCAGCAATTTTGAACGAAGAGTCATATCGATTAAATTGTCCTCAGTATTTTACTGGTGCTTTACCTGAGCGATCCGGAGAGATGAGAAGCAAAGGTTATCTCGGCTGGATTTGAAACCCAAAAAGTAAAGATCCAGAATAGATGCTACTTAGCATTGTGTTCGATGATACAACAACTCCGCGAGCTTACTGCCTTATTATATCGACACATTACAGAGAATTAAAATTAATGAATTTCTTAACATACATAGTAACCATCCTTGAAATTGTAATTAAGAACTTAATGCTTAATCTATCACTTAGACTCTCATAAGAATCCGTTAATCAACTAACTTTAATAATGCGTCTTTATCTAATAATTATACTTTCACTAGGAGATAAAATCACTTACGTTACATTAATTGAAAAAAAGAGACGTAAAGAGGAACATAATCTGGTTTGCATCTCATTTTCATATCACAACAGCTACTTAAATCTTTATACTCCAAAATAGCTTTGTCTAGATGCATGCATATCTTCATCTAGACTCAGGAGTGGCTGTGTGGTTAAGACGTTTACGTCCCAATCAAAGGGTCTTGGGTTTAGTCTGTCCGAACGGAATACTGAATATTTTCTACAATAACTCCGAGCTAACCGCCCATTGGTGAGTGTATTTTGTAGAAGGAAACTGAAAGAAGTTCATTGTAATTTTATATATATATATATATATATATATATATATATATATAATTTATAATAATAAATACGAAAATGAATGTCAGTGTGTCACACTTTTTCAACTTTACTCCTCCGACCTTCTCTCTCACTATTCAATGACACTTCTTCCATTCCTCATGCTTTACCCCTTTCTCAGTATTCAATGACTCTTCTACTATTCCTCATGCTCTACCCCTCTCTCACTATTCAATGACTCTTCTAATATATACACTAGCTTACAAGCCACCCGATACGGCAGCTTTTAAGCTAGTTCCTGTGGAGGGCTCTTCATTGGGTTTTGGGCCCAACAATAACACTTCATGCATTGAATACATGTTAAATTTTATTAAACTTGAACAATGTTTTTCAAGCAATGAAGAATTTTCATCAAAACAATGATATACTTTGCCATCTTGGAGCTTATTGCAAAGCTGCATGATAAACAACATTTTTGTCTTCCCATTCGGGGTCAGTACAAATAGCTTGTTTCCATTCCCTACACTTGAACAACCAACATATAGCTGGTCATATGTAACAAAAAAAACTTACCTTTTAAAAGTTCAGCGATAATTCTTCTGCCGCCACTTAATTTAAAGACAATTTGATGTACATAGGGCTTTACATTTTGTACAAACAATTATATGTAGTAGCTGGTACGTGTCTAAACTCTTTTTCGTAGTTTGAAAGAAAATTACACCACTGTCGCTAAATACTATTCTAAAGTTCGATTTTTATGATTTGGAATTGCTCTAAACATATTTGACCATAAAGACGCTTGAAATTTAGTATATTTTAGTAGTTTTTAAGGTAATAATAAAATTAGTCGAATCTATTTTCATGCAGTCGGAATGCGCTAAACAGTTTTAGAAAGGAGAATTAATATTTTTTAAGGTAATAATAAAATTAGTCGAATCGTTTTTCATGCAGTCGGTGTGCGCTAAGTTTCCAAAGCTCCGACAGCCGACGGTATGAAAATAGGTCCGATAAATTTTATTGATATCTGAAAAAAATACTAAGTTTCCAACATTTTTATGGTAGAGAGTTATGAGAGGTAATATTGTATGAGAGAGTAAGTTCAATATGAGTCAACAAGGGACTCCTCTTAGTTCTAAATCAACTTGCTAGAAATATTAAACAAATAATTTAATTACATGATATATGTGTATATGAATTTGTATGTCGACGTGCGAAACTTTACATGTCATCTCAATGTTTTAGAAATTGAACTCACATCACTTTCACAGCACACCGTCTCTTGCGATATGTATGAACCAGGAAGACAGATCACTACC
The DNA here is from genome assembly GCF_001194135.2 of Octopus bimaculoides. Taxonomy (NCBI): domain Eukaryota; kingdom Metazoa; phylum Mollusca; class Cephalopoda; order Octopoda; family Octopodidae; genus Octopus; species Octopus bimaculoides. Next base: position 45,519,074 of record NC_068993.1, on the reverse strand, counting down.
CGCTGTGGCAGAAAATCTTCCTCCTATTGTAACCTAAATCTCCCAAAAGCTTTAAATTACACAAAAGCCACCATCAAAAATAGGCTGTCCATGTTTTAGATGTCGCAATCATATTTAGAAATTTTGCTGAATATGAAACTTTAATTTCCAAGATACTTCTAAATAATTTCATTAGCATTTCAATTTAGAAATTTTAAAGGACTCCATTTCCTGTCAGACCCGCCTTCGGCATTAACATCAAGGCAATTCAAGAACGATTATCGAAAATTATTAAACTAAAATTGATGAAGAAACTGATCTGATGAAAACCTGTTTTTTATAGCTCTTTTTTGTCTTTTTTTTTTAATCAGTGTTTCAGAATTTGGAATCTCTCGTCTTCAAAACATACAATGCTTGCTAAAAATATTCTTGAACCTAAGCTTATGATCAAGATTTATTTGCTGTAATATCCTACTTTCGTGAACATTTGAAGATTCTATTTAATTAGACAATTAGTTTGTATTGTATTCCAAAATTACCTCATTACTGCATAGTTTAAATTTGTTGCAATAGATGGGTACATCCCCGTGCATTTGGTAGGAACTGATCCTTTAAAAACTTATATTGGCTTAATTTTGAATAAGTTTAGATTTCGATATAATCCCCTCACACAGTCTTTTAGAAGCAATAATAAAATAAAACAAACCTCACAAGACACCCATATGTCGAGATTGAAATACAATTCAGCCTTTTTTTTTTATTTAAAATGGGATAGGTCAGCTAAGGCCAAGTCGTGTGTTAGGAATTCAAAACTGTGTAGGTTTGGATGACTGAAATCTATGAAATTACCTGTAATAAAATTATTCAGTTGCCATGCAGAGCGTACCGCATCACGCATATAAAAGAAATTTAAGACATTCCAGCATAATTCAGCACTATATTCAAAGCAACCACTGGTATTTTAACATGATTTACAGGGGAAATAATTATATACGTTTCGCTCCAAACAGAAACTGAAGGAGTTTTAGGTTGTTTTTCTGATGATGACTAAAGACATCACATTGTTTGCAATATTTTTTCTATCTTCAGAGGTTAACTCAGAGTCATGGGCATCTCACCACCTAACTCCCAAGCGTCTCCTGAATAAGGGCACTTACAACTTGTCTCAACTACCATTACTCGCTTCCCAGTGCTTTTCTCCAATTATTTTGATTGCAACCAATCTTCTGCAAGAAATAATGATCTGATGTTGCAAGGACGTCGCTGTAGCCAACAGCGATAGAAAGTTGCATGCGATCCTTTGATATGATCTTCATTAAACAAATTTTCGTATTTGGCTTTCTACAGTCGGTGAGAAAACGTCAAGTCTATCTTCCCAGGACTCTGAGAATTCTGCCACATATTTGGCTTATTACCAACTAACGGTTAATATACAGGAATTTATTAAAATAAGGCTAGTTTTCATATAAAATTTCGTTTCACTATCTATAAACAAGTAAACAATACTGATCAAACGACCTGAATTTTGTCTATTAAGCAACTTAACTACGATAAAATTTTTCGTTTAAGAGCAAACTCATTTTAATCAGCTAAGTTAACTGCAAAAATTATTATTAATTTTCGCATTTTAATAAGAGTCTAACAAGGCCCACGAAGATGATGATAACAAATTTTAATACAAACTTCATATTATTTGTTATTTTTACAATTATAACAACAACAAAAATACTAATTATTATTTTTATTCTTTTACACTTTTTATTCTTTTACTTGCTTCGGTCATTTGACTGCGGCTATGCTGGAGCACCTATTATTATTATTATTATTATTATTATTATTATTATTATTATTATTATTATTATTATTATTATTATTATTATCATCATCATTAAGGCGGCGACCTGGCACAATCGTTAGTTTCAATGGGAATGACCCCAACGCTCTGATCACCACTGGTATTACTTTTACATTACCGTCCCACATTCCAAACAATCTTACCATTTCCACTTTCAATTCGGGATACTTGGTAATTTTTTCAACATCTTCACTCACAACATTCATGTCATTTAGTATGACTACATCAATGATTTGACAGTATTTGTCTCTCTTACTCAATATGATAATATCCGGCAGATGGTGTTCGATTACACGATTCGTTTGAGGTATCGTTACATTTCCATCCTCCTGCATAATTTTACTTCGTACATTCTCGTACTAGTTCTTTGTTACTTCATATTGGTATTTAAGTGCCAATGAAGCTACACAGACTCTTTATCGTGTCGTGGCGGCGCTTGTATTCTTTTTGTGCAAGGCTTTCACAGCCACTTACAAAGAGGTCGCATTTCCACACACTTTCCACAGAGTCTGCATTTCTGGGTGTCAGAAGTTTTATAGATGTTATACTGCACTGAATTGGTAGCGAGAGCCTGGTCTTGTGCAGCAATGATCAGGCTTTCGGAGGAACGCTTCAAATCACTTCGCTCAAGCCATGCCCACGATGCTGTATTATCCTTAACGTCCTGTGTATTCCTTTCAAACTGTCCATGCATTTTCATTTCAAGAAGGTCTTCTTTTCTCTTCTCCTCAGCTCTTTGGTTAAACTCTTCCTTACCCATCATTTCATTAGTATTTGCACCCATATCTTTCGTGGCATATTGCAGCAAGTCTTCATTACCTTTTATCAAATAGAATAGTCTCCACTAATTAGTCCTCTGTTACCATTATTTCTTTTCATATACAGTCTGTTCGCGTTTGCTTTAGGGTGTAGTGTCCCATGCAGCGTCATCAACGTTCTTGTCCTTCTATCCAGTGGTGATATTACCTCCTTAGTCCATTTGGGCAACTGCTCAGATATTCATTGCGGTAATCAAATTTTTGGCATTCAGATTGGATTCCAACACTATCTTCACCCATTTTGATACGCCTCACATTGACTTTCATTTCTCTGTGTAGAATGTCATCCAGCTCCAAAATCCGTAAATATCTATACCCACTACCGTCAGATTCATCCATGGTCTTTCCCGATGGCAACGGCAATCCTCTGCAGGATGCTTTCTTCCGTCTTTTCAAATTATGTACTGAGCATTTGGTAATCCCAAATTCCATACCGATGTCCCTACCACACTTTTGGACTGTTTTGGTTAAGGAATCTATCTGTTTTTCACATTTCCCAAAACAATTTCAGGTCATCCATAAACAGAAGATTATTATTATTATTAGTAGTAGTAGTAGTAGTAGTAGTAGTAGTAGTAGTAGTAGTAGTAGTAGTAGTAGTAGTAATATTTTATAGGATTGAGGTAACTCCTCTAGTAGGTATACAGAAGCCAAAAAGAGAAGAGTGCCATTGTAATCAAGTGAACGATATTTCGGCATCTAACGTACCTTCCAGAGGTTAAAAAAATAAACTTGTCAATCTACTTCATTTTTGGTCATATATTATTATTATTATTATTATTATTATTATTATTATTATTATTATTATTATTATTATTATTATTTCAATATTGATAATTATTGTTGTTTTTATCTTTGTCATTGTTGCTATTATTGTTATTAGTTGACTTGATAAAGCATTTATGTTAAAACCTGAATATAATGCAGTCGACTATTTTTCTCCCGACAATTCATTTATTTATCTTGTTTACATAATTAATTAAAGGTATATATAGGTATACATACATACATCCATATATATATGTGTGTATGCATATATATATATATATATATATATATATATATATATATATATATATCTTTTATATATACATGTATACATATGTATATAGTACATATGCATATACAGTCACACACATATATGTAGATGGCGGAGAGAGAGATTTCTTTGTTAATATGTTATACTTCCAATGCAGATTCTTTCTGGCCGTTCTAGCTATATTAGAACATTGTACTGTTTGATAAGTATCAAAAGTAATTTAAGCTGATGTATATCGTAGCTGTTTCCCCTTATTATATTCATAGCATCGTTATTCACAATTGAAAATCCATTAACGTTCGCTGAAACGAAATGGCCATTCTGTGGAGTAAATAGTTTAATATAAAAATTTTAAATGATTTTAAATTGAAGTTCTGTTACCGATTAAAAAGATATGTCTATGTGTGCGTACATGTATATGCATATACATACTCACGCAGACAGGCAGACAGATAGACAGACAGACAGACAGACAGATAGATAGATAGATAGATAGATAGATAGATAGATAGATAGATAGATAGATAGATTCATATGATCTATCTATGTGTGCGCGGAATATTGAAGTAATATATAGGTCAAACAATAAAATCTCTCCCATGAAGATCAACACTGCATAAGGAACGAATCCGTTTCCCAACGAATAGAGAAATATCATTAAGCGGACACATAGAAACTTCTACAAGGAATCTCCATCAAAACTTTACAGTTTTCCTTACTCGGAGCGTAGCCTGGTTAAAAAAAAAACAGGCGTTTTCGGTAGAATTTACGAAGTATTCATAGACTTCTTCAACATATATCCACCATCTTCTGATAAAACTTTTAATCAGATATCAAAGATGTGAGGTAATACACTGATGACGAATCTGACCAACATGACTTATCCAACAATGTTAGTTGGATGCGTCATGTATTTAGAAAATAGCATTCGAATTTATAGAGAAAGTAGAAGGGGTGATTTTAACGAGCATGTGATAAGTGAAGAGATCTAACAGCTACATTCATATCAATTAGTCTATAACCGATACTGGCTATGACGTGCATTCAAGTATAACAGACATTCTGTGACCATAGTTGTCCCTGAGATCAATAAAACCAGGCAAATATCTTCTCTGTTAAATGAGATGAAAAAAACACACTGCAGGGCAGCAGAAAGACATAAAGCTGTCACCATCGTTCTAACACAGACGCACACGCACATACAGTCACACACACACACACACACACACGCATATACATATATGTATGCATATACATACACACATATATAAATACATATAAATACATATACATGTATATGTATATATATATATATATATATATATGTGTGTGTATATATATATATATATATATATATATATATATAT
>NC_068993.1:45510639-45513934 GCF_001194135.2 Octopus bimaculoides | reverse complement strand
ATACATATATATATATATATGTATGTCTCTCTGTATATGTATGTACATAAATACATACATGCATATACATGTATATATATACTCTTTTACTCTTTTACTTGTTTCAGTCATCTGACTGCGGCCATGCTGGAGCACCGCCTTTAGTCGAGAAAATCGACCCCAGGACTTATTCTTTGTATATATATATATATATATATATATATATATATAAAAGATATTGCATAATTTACTGGATGACCTGAGTCTTTCCCCAATGTGACAAATAACTTTTACAAAGTTTTATATAGGTTATGGTTAAGTAATTTGGATTAAACTAGATGACGTCATCATTGCCTGATTTCCGGGTTCTTTTGGATTTGCGATATTTAGATTTGCATGCTTAACGGTACTCTTTAGAATATATCAGTGCCACTATGGTAACTCGTAATGTTATTAATTCTATTATGACAGTCTTTTATCAGCATTCGCGTTTGTAACTGTTATGTGTCAACGCTACTGCTATCTAGCACCTTCGGATGATCTCTACTCAACCGCTACACAACTGCTACTCGACTGCTACTCAACACACCTACCACGGCCAGACTACGTCTATTTATATGTCTTGGGAGATTCTACTTCTTCGCCTGGGGACGTCGACACAACAGTAACATTAAAGTTGGCAAATTTATCACTACAATCACTCTTATAAATGTAATATGTTTATGTATATGTGTGCGTATGTAGGTATATATGTATATATATATATATATATATACTCACACACACGCACACATGCACACACGTACAGTAACACATATATATTTATGTATATCATAAACGATTAAAAGTCTTCAGACATTTAGACAGTCCGTTACAGGATTTCTCATTTTTACCAGCAGAGTGAACTGGAGCAACATGAACTCAAGATTTTTGCTCAACAAAACAACGCATCGCCCATTCTAGGAAAGGCAAGTACAATCTTACAATCATGAATGCAACGTCCCAACTAGTAACTCGCCCTAACGAATATAAATGCATGTATGCACTCATATATAAGCATATATATATATGTATGAATATTTCAGCACCTACATATATTAAATACGAGGGCTGCTGAAAAGTTCCTGGCTTTAAAGGTATCACTAAAGGCTTGGTTAGAGGCCCAACCTGCCGAGTTCTTTTACAGGGCTTAGAAATCTGAAGGACAGCTGCAATGACTGCGTGAATCTGAGAGAAAAATATGTTGAATAAAATCATAATTAACTGATCCTCCTGTATTTACGTTTACCCAAAGCCAGGAACTTTTCAGCACTCCGTCGTATTACATACATGTACACATAATCAGATTAGACGTTTCTCCAAATGTATACCACGTATAACGTATAAACAGGTACTTTGCCATGTATGTCCGTGATTGTGTACGTGAGCTGATGTGTTTGCGAGAATGTGCCATTTGTGTATCTGTTTTCCTTATATTCCTTACTATGTAACGAAAACTTAATTATATGTAAATTTCTCATTTTTAATACGTTTCAGTCAATGAATAAATTTAAAATATGAACACATACATTAAAGATGTACTGGCATCTTCAATTCACATGTGTGTACCCGGCATCTATAAAATTTGTTTCAATACCCCATCAAAGGAAATCCGTAATGTAAACACCCGAAGCAGTTTGTCAATTAGGAAACTTTGCACTTCCGTTCAATACTGCTCAATAACGTTCACCGTTTCAGCTGAGTAATTACATCGTTCAAGAAGATAATTATCTTTGTTAGTGCAAGTCCTTTCCGGACACCAGCATAAAAATCATATACATTCATTATGCAGACGCACAACTTATACATATATATATATATATATATATATATATATATATATATATATATATATATATATATATATATATATATATACATACATATATATGCATCTATATATGTGTGTATGTGTGTTTGTATGTATGTATACATACATATACAGCATTTATATATAAATATCCATACATACACCTGCGTATTTATAAACATTTACAAGTCAATACATATACGTACAGATTTATAAATGAGTGTGTGTGCGCGCGCGCGTTGTTCGATTTTATATGAAAAGTTATGTAAAAATCAATTTAAAATTCAAGTGAATTACACTATTCAAAAGTGTACAAATTTATTATACATTTACAAGAATCGTCTTCGGTTGTGACTTCGAAGTTTCGGCCTATATATATATATATATATATATATATATATATATATATATATATATATATATATATATATATATATATATATATATATATATATACATATATTGCATAAAGGATTGTGGGTAAGGCTAAAATAATGCGAAGTAAATGCAAGGCAAATCACAAGAAGACTATGAATTAATGTAGACTTACCTTGTATTCAATTTCAAGAAATTGACGAATGTTGCCGATGTGCGTGTGTGTGAGCGTGTGTGGAGTGGACATGCGTCGAAAGGTGTTGGTATAGCAACCAGCTAGCTTCCTGTAACTCCCTTCTATTGTTGATCTCAGGTTTCTTTTGGTGTATGAGGATGGCCTCAGAGATTCTAAGGTTGCCCCTGTTTTTGCTGTGTTGCCTTATTGTGCACTGTGAATTCCCGGGTCTGGCATTTCCGTGGCTGAATGGGTTGGGTATTTCTGCTAACGATCGCTCGTAAGAATTGTTCACGGCTCTTTGTTTCCTTGCGCGAGACACTTCATTTCACTCAGCTTACAAAAATGAGTTGTACCTGTAATTCAAAGAGACTAACCTTGCCATATTCAGGGTCATGTTGCATCTTGAGAATTATGTTGAGGGTATGCGTGTCTATGAAGCAGATTGCTCTGTTGTTAATCGGATCAACTGCAACACTCGTCGTCGTGACCGACGGAGTGTCTATTCATATCACCTCATGCTTTCCTTGTTTTTTTTTCATATATGTATGATGCTTTTTCCTGTTATAGCCGAGCCGTATTAATGACGTTTTGTAGGCTGTATTATATGAGGATATGAAGGCGGCGAGCTGGCAGGATCGTTAGCAAGTCGGACCAAATGCTTAAGCGGTATTTCGTCTGTTGCTACGTTCTAAGTTCAAATCCCGCCAAGGTCGACTTTACCTTTCATCCTTTCGGGGTCGATAAATTAAGTACCAGTTGAACACTGGAGTCGATGTAATCGCCACACCCCTTCTCCCAAAATGGCTACCATTGTAGCAAAATTTGAAACCATGATATGAGAATGTGTGCATAACGCAGGCGAAAATTGTGCTCTAACTTGTATAGCGCCTTTTCGCACATCATTAACTATATAT
>NC_068993.1:45508306-45510220 GCF_001194135.2 Octopus bimaculoides | reverse complement strand
TATATATATATATATATATATATATATATATATATATGTATATATATATATATATATGTAAAAACATACATGGATAGATAAATAGATAGAGAGCTATAGATATAAATATTCACATGTAAAAGTATATGTATACACACACACACACACACACATTTACATACCTATGTGTATATGAATGTATGAATGTAAGAAGGTACGTAAATGGGAATATATGTAGGTTGGTAGGTTTTGGCAGGTAGTTATAGCAGATAATTTAGATCGTAAATAGTTTTCATAGGAAAATGTTGTTTCTAGATCTAAGGTTTTCTAAATTACAAATCAAGAAATCTATATGCAAAACATTATTTAGTGTGTAGAAAAATACTTCTTTTAAAACATTTGATGTCACTTCTATCAATATTAACACGATACAATAACACTTATATACTTGAATAAACCCCTTTTAACATCAAACAACTTATGAAATAATATAATGCAACAACGTTGCTAGCGTTGAATATGGCGATGTTTATTTGAAGACTGTTACGTACAGATCAATTCCATGTAGTTAACAACGCCCGTTCAGCTCACTATAATCGAGAAATCCATACATATATACAGTATAATCTACTCAAATAATATAGAGTCCATGTGATTGTGTGTGTGTGTACGGGTGTATGTATGTATGTAAGGTGGAGTCATGTTGTAGGCTGGTATCTTTGGGGACAGAATTGTTGGCCCAGTCATACACTTCTATGTTTACGTGTTATAAATAAATACATATATATGCATGTGTGTGAGTGTGTTATAATTATTACCTCTACCTTAGCAAAGGCGGAGGTATTGTTTTCAATCATGTTTGTTTGTTTGTTTACTTGTCCGGGTACAAGATATCTCAAGAACTGCTAGATGGATTCGGATAAAACTTTCAGGGATGTTTGGCCGCGTGACTGGCACGAACTGATTAGATTTTAGCATCGATCCGGTACCGGACAAGGATTCTGGATTATTTGTCCTGAATTTTTTTCTCTTCATTTTTGAGAGCAGTCGGATTCATAAATCATCTCTGTATGGTGACTCTTTGCTGGTGTCCTGCTGGACATTAAAATCCGGAAAAACCATTACTGCAGAAAGATATTGCCAGGAAAGTGCCAAAACGAACGGAAAACTGCCACTCCGTCCCAGACTGGTCAACAGAATTGGGCCAATCATTCTTCATGACAATATTCGACAATACGTTTCATTAATGACGCCCCAGAAGTTGAGGGAACTTAGTAACGATGTCCTCCCCACCCAGCTTATTCCTCAGACTTTTCTCCTACCGAATATCACTATTTGAAGCACCTTGATGGTTTCCTGCGAGAGATGTTCAAAAATCAAACCGATGCTGAAAGTGCGTTCAAAGAGTTCATCAGTTCCAGAATTCCAATTTTTTATGCTACCGGAATAAACAAACGTGTAACTCATTGGCAAAAATGTGTTAATTGTAATGGTACTTAATTTGATGAATAAAATTTCCGCATTGTTGAAATGTATAGTGATGAATTTCATGTTTCAAACGTTACGTACTTTATACTCAGCATCTATACGACGGGCTTCCATACAGGAAACCACACAATAGTGAGATTGAACTGGACAGCAGGTCCTTGCAAACCATCGCCTATACTACACAGTAGTTATGATGTAGACATATGTTTACTTTGATGTTCGATCCATAATATATATCTGTTTATTTTTCTTAACGTTTCCAGAAATTCTCACTGTTATCGTTTAGATAGATAGATAGATAGATAGATAGATAGATAGGTAAGTAGGTAGGTAGATAGGTAGGTAGGTACTACGTACGTACGTACGTACATACATACTCACACATACATACATTGATAGACAGTTAAATCATGATATTAATATATGATGGCATATACGTATATATAT
>NC_068993.1:45507274-45507859 GCF_001194135.2 Octopus bimaculoides | reverse complement strand
TAAATTGATAAACCTTTACCCTTTTAATTGTAAATATATATATATATATATATATATATATATATATATATATATTATATGTGTGCACGCGTGTATGTGTGGGTATGTATGTGTTTGTGTGAATGACAGACCGAGAGAGTGGGGAGAGAGAAGGTGAAAGAGATGTAGCCGCTATAAAGTTCTCTATGTTGCTGTTCCAGCCTGGTAGACGTAACAGCCAGATTTCTTTCGTAACGCATTCTATTCTCTTGCAAAAATATTCATTGGTTATTGCAATCCGATATGCACAAATATCCGGAAACCAAATAGTTGGAATAGCTTTGACCCTATGAACAGGGTCATAATGGTGAGAGGGAGGGGCTAAAGAGCTTAACTGAAAAAAAAAGTTTAGCACGTGCCAATGTAATTGTGAGAATTTTATTCATTCATTTCATTTAGAATTCTGACTATAGGATGTGTCAAAGACAAACTATTCCGATTCTTCATGGAGTTTAGTAAAACACTACAGCCAGGTTGGTGACAGAGCTATTGTTTACCCTACGTTTGAATTTCACTAAGAGAAGGTGGAGATAGAAAGGAAGAGGG
>NC_068993.1:45500258-45506641 GCF_001194135.2 Octopus bimaculoides | reverse complement strand
ATATATATATATATATATATATATATATACTGTTTTAGAGAAAAGAACCAAAGTTCATGAACTCATTCATGAAAATTCACAGTTACATATAGAAAAGTTTTATATGTAAATGCTCGATAAATAAGTATAATATAATACAAAGTAAATATCATAAGATAATGATAATATATGTATGCATGTCTTTATTGAGTTTTTTTGCTCAAGGTATCTTGCTAGTAGAGAAAGAGTCGGTTTCTAACCTAGATCCAAGGCTACTTCATTGGAATTTCAACAACATCAACAGGTGAAGATTTGTATGTTGTTTTATGTACGTATTCTCATGCATATAGCTGCATATCTAGACATGCTCATATAAACTTAAATGATAAACTTCTGAAAAGTTTTAAAGACTTTTAGCTCCAGTGATGGATTGGATCTGTAGTCTTCGAATCAGCGTTCTCATTTCTGATTTTGAGATGCCTAAATTCTCAAGCTTGATATTTAGGCAGTGTGTTGCATATGCTAGTGCCCCAATGTATGCATGCTTGCATTTATGTATGTTTGTAAGTATGTATTTATGTGTGTATGTATGTGTGTGTGTGTTTGTATGTATGTATGTATGTAAGTATGTATGAACTACAGCTTCTTCAGCAACTCTAGTTGATTGACCTATCAAGTAAATCTGAAATTCCGCTCAAAACGAATTTTATAATTTCAATTCCATTCTTACTAATGAATATACGAATCAGTAAATGATGTCTTGTTATTCTTAAATTAGCTTTTAAGAATGACCTCATCACGGACACATATATACATATGTGTGCGTGTATATATGTACACATGTACGTTTGCATGTAATTGCGTGCTGTATATGTTTGTGTGTGACTGCATGACTGTGTGTATATGCATGTTTCTGTATGAATACTCTGCATGTGTTCATATATTTCCACGACACCTCACACCCCTTAACCGTTTTGAAACCTCGTTTGACAACTTGGAATGACAAGTAACATCGTTATATATTCGGAAGCACGTACTATGGCCTGAGAGACTCTATTAGGATTTGTAGTATCAGAAGAAACTTTGATTCGTAATATCCTTATTCTTGAGATATAAGGTCTAAAGTTTTGTGATGTCAAATACAGGTTCACTGCCCTTAGAGTGTTAAAATTTTGGATCTGGTTATGTCCAACTATAACTATTTAATAGAAATTGGATGTTTCTGGTAGATATTTTAATATTTTACTGCAGATCCAATAAATCTTCTAGAAAATGCAGTAAAGTATGATTTGCTTTACACAAGAAATGAAAACTAGACTAAGTAGTTTGGGATGTGACTGGGCACTCCGTCGGTTACGACGATGAATATTCCACTCGATACAATTAACGAAATTACCGTGCAAGTGGCTGAACACTCCAAAGGCACACGTACCCTTAACGTAGGTCGCAGGAAGAATAAGCGCGATACAGAATATGAGAAGGTTCGCCATTTGAAATACATGTAAAACGCATTTTTGCCAGATGAGTTGACTGGAGCAACGTCATATAAATTTTTCGCTCAAGGACACCAGCGCGCGTTAGAAATCGAAGTCACCGCCTTAAGTTCGTGAACCGAATGCACTAATCCCTGAACTTCACAAGGCGTGCAATGCCTTTGATCATGAGATTACTCAATCAGATCCAACTTGGTGCTAAACAATAATACTTTCAAGTTTTGACACAAGACAAGCAATATTCAGTTATGACGAAATTCGATAACTTGGACCCCAGTACTCTTCTGCTACTTATTTTATCAACACAGAACTAATGTCATTCTTGGGGGGAAATTGAATCCAAAATGAAAAGGGTCTGAAGAAATGCCGCTTTGTATTTTATCTAACGCACTAACGATTCTACAAGCTCGCTACCTTTACAGCTAAACAATAATTCTTTTAACGTTTTGGTATAGAACCAGCCGTTTGATAGGAGGGATAAGTCGACTATATCGGCACCAGTGCTCAACCGGTACTTATTCTATCAACATCGAAAGAATAAAAGACAATTTTTATCACGGGGCAATTTGAGCTCAGTACACAAAGATCTGGGAGAAATTCCGCTGAGCATTTTGTCCGACGCGCTAACGACTCTTCTACTCGCTACCATTGGTGCTGAGCACTTTTACCGTCTTGCGTGGCCATGTTGGTGTCCCGCCAGATTGTTACAAACTTTGTTTTCATTGTTGTTGCTCTTGCTCTTGATTTTGTTTTTTCGTTTGTGTGTGTGTGTGTGTGTGCGTGTGTGTGTGTGTGTCCTTTACCGATACACTCGTGATTATGTGTTAAGAAGCTCGTTTTGCAATAACGTGTTTTCAGGTTCAGCATCACCGCGCGGTACACTGGGAAAATATCTTCAGTCATAGCCCCAGGCCAAGGCTGACCAGTGCCTTGTGAGTGAATTTCGTAGAAGGAAACTGTGTATCCCAATACCATATATATATACATGTATATATATATATATATATATATATATATATATATATATACTACCCAGGTGTCGAAACCATAATGATATCCATGGGGCAGCTGATGATGGAGGTATATTGGATTGTTGGTATGGCTGTGGAATAATATTATAACACATCCTTTTCACATAAATATATATATATATATATACCTCAGTGTGTATTTTTTAAAAAATTTATGTTTGCATTTGTCTATCTCATACCCTACCACCTGATAATCGGTTTTGGATCGTTTATCCCCCTGTAAGCTAACAGTTCGATCAAAGAGGTCGGTAGAATAAGTATCAAAATTAGAAATAAATGTAAGTACTACAGTTGATCCGTTCGACTAAAACCCTTTAATGCGATTCCCCTGCATGGCGGCGACAATTTTATGACTGTAAATGATTCAATTATGTAACATTACATTCCTTATCTCAAAAACGACAAAACAGAAAGTCTACAGCTGAGATTGAACAATAACGAAAACGCTAACATCGTTTGAACGTTTTAGGCAGAAACCGGCCAGTTTGAACTCAGAATGAAGGAAGATGATATCTTCTTTTAAGACACTGTTCGACTTCCTTCCGATATTTTCTTTAACTAAATTGACCCGTGTATGATACAAATATATTTAAACGATAAATCTTAGTTCCTCAATAAATACACAAATAATGACGCATTTGACCAATGAAAAGTTGTCGGTCTTCAAACCCAGATTATTATAATGCAATGATTTTAAACGATTTTTCCATTAACGTTATGAGTGGCAAATTTCATAACACTCGACATTTATGTGACGAAGAGAGATATACTGCATTGCATTGAAGTTATCACGAGACAACTACACTGGCAATACCGAAAATGAATTAATATCAACAACAACAATTACAATAATGTGTTCTTACATTAATATGCGGCCTCTTAACCCCTATACTTAAAAGCAAGTTATATGTAGGAAGGAGTTATATTAGAATAAATCAAATTCATTATATAGCTGCTACTTATTTTATTGATTTTTACATTGTGGGATGTTGTACTCAGCCATAAAATTATGCAACATATATATCATCCAATACGCTAACTTAGATACGAGAGAGAACTGAGGGTGTTAGGATTGGCTTAAGTTTAAATTCATGACAATAATAAAATACCTGAAATCTTTCATCCAGGGCCACATTTAAACTGCAGCCCGGTGTACCCATTTAAATTTCGTACAGCAAATATAGAATACATATTTTTCATACACCGGGCTATGAAAACAGCGTTTAATGTATCACTTGTATGAAGGCTATGAAATATCCGTAATAACAACCGAAGCAAGTACACGAGAAACTCTAACGCTTTAAGAGATATGAATAGACGTATATAGGTTTTCGTAGGTTTTCACAAACACAGTTCTGAAATATCTTCTTCAAACAAGTATTGAAATCAAATCACACTAAACCACTACAGATACTTCTATGCGGTCGCCATCGTTGAGAGAAAGACTCATTATATCCGACGAAATCCGCACCATCGTTCAACAAAATTGAAAATCACACTGGGCAGCCCAGTATTATATAAACTACGTTTTTAAATATAACATAAAATAAGTAGTCACAATTCAAACGCTGTTAATCATAGGTTCGCTTGATCAAATTTATCCTGGAACTAAACATTTAAATCTTGACTCAGCCAACGTGAGAGCCTAGTATACGATAGATGGGTAATTAGAAATAGCAACTAAATCTGTCTGAGATTAAATTTTGTCACGGTAACATGACACGAGAAAGGAAGCATCCCGCTCATAACGTAAGACCCTAATATATCCGTACCTGAGTATGTTAGAAATAGCAACTAAATCTGTCTAAGAGTTAATCTTGTCACTGTAACATGATATGAGAAAGGGCGCATGACGTTCATAACGGGAGACCCTACTATACTGTAGATGGATATGTTAGAAATAGCAACTAAATCTGTTTGAGATTAAATCTTATCACAGTAACATGACGTGAGAGAGGACGCATAGCGCTTATAGAGTGAGACCCTATTATACTGCAGATGTGTGTGTTAGAAATAGCAACTAAATCTGTTTGAGATTAAATCTTATCACAGTAACATGACGTGAAAGAGGACGCATAGCGCTTATATAGTGAGACCCTATTATACTGCAGATGTGTGTGTTAGAAATAGCAACTAAATCTGTTTGAGATTAAATCTTATCACAGTAACTTGAGATGAGAAAAGATGCATACCGCTTATAATGCTAATGGAAAAACTGTTTAAACATCACAATGCACAAATTCCGTTTCACTTTAACAACCTCCATTATAAAATGGAATCTTTCAATGTATATACCATAATCATTATACACACATGGTGTTTTGTTAATACAAATCTGATTTTAATCTGAGTTTGAAAAGTGTTTTGACATAAATTTCTATATTTCTGAGTAACTTTTGTCCTATTCTCATGAAATATATATACATAAATAAACGAATATACAAACGTGTGTGTGTGTGTGTGTGTGTGTGTGTGTGTGTGTGTGTGTGTGTGCGTGTGTGTGTACAGATATATACATATATTTACAAGTACAGGCACTCACTCATAGACAGATAGATAGATAGATAGATAGATAGATAGATAGATAGATAGACAAGCACAGACTTTTTTATAGTATGTATACACGTGTATATACACATTATAATATCTAAAATAAACATCTCGCAAATACAACGTTTCTGTATAATATAATAAAAAGACGTTATATAAAGTGTAACGTCATTTTGTGCAAATCTTCTTAAATACGGTTGATGGAGCCTATTTCACAATGACATATTCTTACTAGAAGAAAGACAGAAAAAATGTTCAATATCTTCATCTTATTTTGTTACATTCCCATGTTAGTTCTGATTTTATTTTGATTCATGCAGTAATTTTCTGTTCAAGCTTCAGCTCTCTACTCAACGCTGATGACGATATTACATCAGTTATTTATATAGGTACACAACACACTCACCCACACACACACATACAATATATATATATATATATATATGTGTGTGTGTGTGTGTGTGTGTGTGTGTGTGTGTGTGTGGATTTTCCATGATATTACTGTAAGGATTTCCTGATTTGCACCTGTCTATGACGTATGACTATGAACTTTCAACGACAGGGTTATCTTGGTTTTTATGAGAAATTTATATATTTATGTAATCTCTTTTGTATATATAAGTTATATATCACTTGATACCTTGCAAATGCCTGTTCACAGCATACACACACACATGTAAATTAACATACATATATTATATATATATACACATATATTACATATTATTATATATCTATACATATATATTGTATATTACAAATGTATATATGTACTTTTATACATATATATATATATGCATGTATATATATATCTATATATGTATATGTATATATATATAGATATATATGCATATATATATATATATATATATATATGTATGCAGTAGGAAAATGAATATGGAATATGAGATATAGATTTAGAGAGTGGCGTGAAAAAATAGATATTATATACGGTGAGAAAGAAACTGTTAATAGTAAGAGGTAGAGTAGGTTGGGAGCCGAGGCAGTGTGGCTAGATTGTTAATAAATGGGAGGTTGCTTCAGGGAATGAAGAATGAAGTAAAGTAAATGAAATATAGAACGAAAATAATAGAGATATAAACGCAGAGAAAAACTGAAGAAAAAGCGTGCAATACCATAACATGGAAGGATCTAGTGTTTCACGCATATTCACATTGCGTATTTATTCAATATCATTTATTCAATATTATTTATTCAATATCATTTAAGATATGTGCATACCCGATATATCCACACATGCTTTCATACATATATGTACTTACATGAAAACATAAGCAATGCACACAGGTAAATATATATATATATATAT
>NC_068993.1:45496707-45500248 GCF_001194135.2 Octopus bimaculoides | reverse complement strand
TCATATATATATATATATATATATATATGATTGTTGCCTTTCCCTCATTTATCTTCCGCCTCCCTCTTTTGTCTCTTCTCCTTTATAGAATATATTTTTCCTTTCCTTTCTCACACATTTTGTTCGATATTTATCATTTATAAATCTATTTTTTTACGTACACTTTCGTAAATATATTTCCATGTGTATATTTTTTTGTGTGTTTGATATATTTCATGTGTTTTTAAACAATATTTTCATGGTCGCTTGTTAGAGTGTATAGTCAGTTATAGCGAGATTCTACATGTCCTTCGTTTCCATATTTATTTCTGTGTATGCGTGCGCCTGTGTGCGTATATATTTGTACGCCTGTACATGCATGTATTTGCATATGCAATATTACAGTATATGTATGTAAGAAATAAACGACTATGTGCGTGTCTCAATTTAACATTCTGTAATGCTTGAATATATATATACATATATATATGCATATATATATATGGGGGGGGGTATGTATATTGTGTATATATATATATATATGTGTGTGTGTGTGTGTGTGTGTGTGTGTGTGTACCTTTCTACGACTTAATACACAAGCACATACGTTATATATATATATATATATATATATATATATATATATATATATATATATATATAGTTTTAAATAGTTGTTATACAAAACTTGCCATGAAAACTTTACTACACGTGCATACATACATGTGTGTGTCTCTATGTGTATGCGTGTGTGCTTGTGTGCTTGTGTGCTTGTGTGCGTGCGTGTGTGTACTTACGTGTTTGTGTCTGTATGAGCATGTATATGCCATAATTTTCACTTTTATACTTTTATGTTTTACACGAATAAAATATTCTAGTATGTGTGTCGGTTCATTATTATGTGACCTGTTGAAGGCGGCCAGCTGGGAGAATCGTTAGTTCGATGGACGAAATACTTTGCTGTATTTCGCCCGACGCTCCTTTCTGAGTTCAAATTCCGCCGTGGTTGACTTTGCCATTCATCTTTTTGGGGGTTGATAAATTAAGTACCAGCTGAACACTGGGGTCGATCTAATCGTCTTATACCATCCCCACAAAAATTGCTGCCCTTGTAGCAAAATTTGGAACCATTATTATGAAACCTGTAGACAGATATGCAACTCATCTTATAATGAACATATACAAAAATGGTGTCCTCTCAATTAACGTGCTAAGTAGTAAAATATCATAAAGGATAATTTTAAAAGTATATACTTTAAATTCTGTTTTTTTTTTCTTGTTGCTGTTAGTTTTGTTTTTATTTTTTTGTTTTTTTTTTATTTTTGCTTCTGTATTTTTTTGTTACTTTTTGTGTGCTTTTTTTATGTTAATTCTGACACGGTGAGCATAGTGAGTTAGAAGTAGAGGAAATTAAAATCTTGGAATGTTTAATTTAAAATGATAATAGAAACAAATTTTTAGTTATTGCATGCAGTTGTCTATAATACTAATGCATATTTGTGAACGAATATAAAAATATGAACTAACATAACACCGTATATAAAAAAAAATATACACGTATCAAAACTTGTATTACGCTTGAGAAATTAATCAAGTCTGAAAGAATAATTTTTTCACCAAATTTTAATAAATATTATATTATACCGTCCATACATTTATGGAAAATAATACATATAAACTTAGTCATTTATAGAGGGTTTTTTTGCTTTTAAAATTAATCAGCATTTATTTAGAGGTAGTATAATTACAACATAAGAAACAAAACACAAACTATAGAACCAAGACCGTAAATTATTTTTAAAATTCAAGCTTTTATATCTCTAAGGATTTTTATGCTAAATTACATATTAGAAAAACATTAACTGGTATATTCATATACACATGCATAAATACATACGTACATACATGCATACATACACCCACACACATGTGGGAGTATATATTACATACATATAATATATATATATATAAAATTATATATATGTATGTACGTATGTATCATATATATATATATATATATATATATATATATATATATAAAATGTATATATATACACACAGATATATATATATATATATCGTTCAAATAGGTGCAGTTCGCACACCCTCTGCATATTGCCTTTTGTGGGGAACAGAGCGTATGTGTGAACTTGTGAGACCTGTTGGTTGCTGTTGGTAAATTATGGGTTCGTAGGTCCGAGTTTTTTGGTATCCCCTTACTGCGTCATGTTTGTTTTGTCGTCCTATTTGTTAATCTGGTGGTGTTTGGGATGGGGAAATTTGCAGTTTGCCCCCTTTTTCTCCATGCCAGCATGTGCCATACATGTAAAATTTACAGATATTCTGTTTCTTCGTATAGGTTCGTGCTTGGGTTTTGGCCTTTTTAGTGTTCACGTTTTTCCTGGCTGCTTTGTATGTTTTCTTGTGTCTGTCTTTTAGTGTGGTACTGTTTTGACTGTATTTACTACAGCCATTGCAGCGTTCAGTACCGTTTGTAGTACTGGTGGCATTTGTCTTTTTCTGTCATCCGGTTGGCCTTACTGAGTTTGATCAGAGCACACAGGCTCTTCATTGCCCTGTTTGCAGCCTGTTTCCCTCATAATGCCCTCTAGGTCAAGATGTGGCTTTATAAGATCATAGGAGCGTATGAACTCCTGTTTCTTTCGTAAAATTTGGGCCATAGACCTGTAGAAATTATATCTATACAGGATTTTTGCTATTAAGTCATTTGCTGGTTATCCGTCGGCCAAGTTACATGCTTGTACAAAACGAGGAATTTCCTCTTATTGCCAGTTTCGACGCATGATTTTTCTCTTACTAGTCTCAATTTGGCACTGTACAAACCTTCGTCTGCTGGTATCCATAACGTACGATTATTTAAGAAGAAAAGATGTTAACTTAGTAAAGAGAAATAAAAGAAAGAAGGATAAAGATAGAAAAAGCGAAATAGGATAAAATACGATAAACAGAATATGTTAAGTAGATAAAATATAATACGGAGAGTAAATAATAAAATAGGGAATAGAAATATGCTGAGTTGTTCTGTTCGTTTTAGAAAAAGGTTTTGACTAGAGGTTTAAGCTATTAGATAAATTAATAGGATGAGATAAGATAAATAAAATAAAATATATTAAGCAGAGGAAATATGATACGAAGAATAATTATGAAATATGAAATAGAGATTTTTGAGAGAGAGAAAAAGGAAGAATTTATATTTAATTAGAGACATTTAAAATTTACCTTACCTTGTTGGTGCGAGAGAAGAGACACTTACGTACACGATTTACAGATTGCGGATCTTAAGATCGGCAATATTTCAAATGGTTGTACTTACTTAACATATTACTATAACATTGTTATTATATAATTTAATACATATATATGATCCGACATTTGTTAAAATTCAGACACAATAATAAGTTTATAAAAATTCAGGTTTATCGGTAAGAATGTCATCGGAAATTTTTGACAAACATGAACACAAACACGCACACAAACACAGACACACAGACACAGGCTCACACATGCATATATCGACACATATATGTATCTGTATATATAT
>NC_068993.1:45489081-45490613 GCF_001194135.2 Octopus bimaculoides | reverse complement strand
TATATATATATCCGTATATATATTTATGTCCGTATGTATATGTGATTATATCGTTGTACTGTATATGTAGTATAATTCGTAAATAGACCTCTATAAAAATACATGGAAGAACTACAACTGTGGAGATGCAAATATGACTTGGCTTATAGAATTTTACCGTATTTTTTTATATAAAAATTTCTTTCTTGAAGGCAATAAATTCATTCTGCCTTTATCTATTTTTTCATCAAAGAGGCATTCGCAAAGAAATGATATAAGAAACGGGAAAATAAATCTTGAACTAATATTATTGAACGTGGCGTGCGTTTTGTTCTTTCTAGTTTGAAGTAGAAATAGATAGATAGATAGATAGATAGATAGATAGATAGATACATACATACATACATACATACATACATACATACATACATACATACATACATTACATATGTATATACATATATACAAAAGAATAAAAGAGTAAAAGAGTGCATATATAAATACATAAATCTATGCATATATATATATATATATATATACACACACAAATATATACACACATACATACACACACACACACACACATATATAATATTTATATATATGTAGTATGTCTCCATGTTTGTATGAATATGTAGTATGTCTCCATCTTTGTATGCATATGAATTTGTCAATACATATTCATAAAAGTGCACCTATATATATATGCGTATCGATGTGTGTCTCTGTATCCATGTGTAGGCATGTGCGTATTTATGTGCGTGTATATATGCGGGTGCGAGCGCGCGTGTTTGTGTAGAACTAATCTAACATAGTAATTTAGGCAATATTCATGCTTGTACATTACTGCCACTGGGAAAGCAAATAACAGCATGAGGTGTGAATCTTTCCTTACAGTGCAGACTCAGTTTCACAAAGATTGGTATATGTTTCCTCAATGTCACAGAGGAGAATTGTATACATTGCCGTTCTTGACCTATTCACCAGTAAAGTTCCGAACAGTCGTAGACCTTCAGAGGTTAATTATGGAGAATTTAATCTGTGTAGATTTGCCTTCCTGATCTTAACCACTGTCTTCCTTCCCCGTGGTTATGTCCAGGAAACAAAAGCTAGCAGAGGAAACACCATTATAATGGAACCACGATGTAAATCGCAGCCTACCGTTATATCTCCTGAGAGTGACTTTACTTACTTACCACAGGATGGAATACCATGGATTATAGTAACACCTTAAAATAAAGTTCTTACTTTTCTTTACCATATCTATTACATTACATTATTATTTTTTTATTTTTACCAATTTAACTCTAACTTATATTATTCACCCTATTCTATTATTCTAACTGAATTTCTACATGTTAGTTTCTTAACATTTGTATTCTCTGAAGATCCTGTATATCCCTGGCGTGATGAAGTTGCCTTGGGAGATTATGAGGCCTCATGGTAGAAACGGCCGTAAGTGATCTGTATCTGTACACTCAACTATTATTATTCATTCATCTCTCTCTCTCTCTCTCTCTCTCTCTCTCCCTCTATATATATATATATATATA
>NC_068993.1:45486303-45488866 GCF_001194135.2 Octopus bimaculoides | reverse complement strand
ATATATATATATATATATATATATATATATATATATATATACGTATATACATACACCTATATATACTTCGTGGTACATTATGGTTACAAAACTAAATGTAGCGTCCTTACAAGGATTTAATATATACGTGCCAGTTGCCAGGAATCTGTTTAATGTGTAAATTGGTGAATGTGATATTGTTACACCGCTACGGTTACGTAAGCAGTGTCTTTGTGGATATTTAATCTGTTGAATATGGTGCTGCAGAAGCAACAACTTCTGGAATATGTATATACACCCATTACCTATTTTTCTATCTTCGATCGCGAAACGTGGTAGGCTTCAGTACTGGTTCTGAATTCTATAAAACAATTTATAGAGATACACTTAAAATATATGTGCGCACGTGCGCGCGTGTGTGTGTGTGCTTAGCTACATGCACACATTACTGAATATGCATAACTGTACATACTATACGATATGTACTACAGAATATATCTGAAAATTTTTGGCAAGAATCTCTAGATATTTTCTCAAGTATTATGTAACAGTGAAACAAAAAGAAAACAGTTAACGCACCATTAGTATATATCTGGGCACCAATTTATATTTTAACAAGTGCAAATATCTTTCTCTTTACGTACACACACGCATTTGCACGCACACACTCGCAAATGGAGACATAGATACATACATGTAAAAACTTTCCAGAAGTTTTTTTAATTTACGTATGTATGAGCATGTCTAGATATGCAACTATGTGCATGAACATACTTACAAAAACAAAACAAAATCTGCACATATACATACATACATGCAAAAATAATTTGTTAATGTTTTGAGACTCTAATGAAGAAGCCTTGAATCTAGGTTAGAAACCGGCTCTTTCCCTATTGGCAGGAAATCTTGAAATAAAACTGAATAATGACATCATACATACATACATACATACATACATGCTTATATACATCATACAAACATTGCAACTCTAATGCGCTGACTATAAATTCTCAGTAGGACCTATCAGTATATGTGCAGTGAGTTATGTACCAACAAATTTGCTTAAAAACCTAGACATACTAGGCTTTTTTGAAGAAAAAACAAAAGAAACTGACACGTATTCTCTAAATCCAATCTATTAGTGATACAGTGAAGATAAGAATTGTGGCTGTGTGGTAAGCAGCTTGCTTACCAACCACATTGTTCTGGGTTCAGTCCAACTGCGTGGCACCTTGGGCAAGTGTCTTCTACTATAGCCGCGGCCTGACCTAAGCCTTGTGAGTAGATTTGGTAGACGGAAACTGAAAGCCCGTCGTATATATGTATATATATATGTATGTGTGTGTATATGTTTGTGTGTCTGTGTTTGTCCCCCCAACATCGCTTGACAACCGATGCTGGTGTGTTTACGTCCCCGTAGCTTATCGGTTCGGCAAAAGAGACCGATAGAATAAGTACTAGGCTTCCAAAGAATAAGTCCTGAGGTCGATTTGCTCGACTAAAGGCGGTGCTCCAGCATGGCTGCAGTAAAATGACTGAAACAAGTAAAAGAGTAAAAAGAGTAAAGATTCTCCATCTGATATTCTTTTGGTGAATAGATGCACGCGTTTCGATGTGTGTATCGACAGTTCAATCAACACACCAACTCAACCACATATTTAGAAACACCGAGAACTCTCTTTCACTAAGTCGTCTTGTCATTTTGACTCTCATAAAAATAACTTACATAAAAATCAAAGAAAGAACACCTAGATAATGGTGCGGTCAACGTCGGACGTGCAGGTAGGTGCAAAATTTCGTTCTGAACGTTTTCTTTTACATTTATGCCAACTCACCAAGCATCAAATCAGTTACTGGATTATAATCTCCATTGATGAATAAGGGAAACGCCATTTTCATATGAACGTACCGTTATTCTGACCGGATTTTTAAAACGTATACCTTATACCACGTGGAATTTCGCTGACGTTATCATGGCTGCAATTAATAGCAACAGCACCGACAAAAGCAGCACGATATCATCAGTAAGCTATTCAAGAAGACGTAAGTACGTTTCTCATTTTATTTGAACTCTACATCTAAAGCAAGATTTCTTCAAGTGGTACAATAAAAATATGCAGAACATTTTTCAAATTTAAAATGTGACATTGTTTTTGCTATATACATTCCAACGATGGAACTATGTATCTTTGTAAGTAGCCAGGTCCTTCCTCAGAGGAAAAAAATCAAATAATTGAAAGCAGAATAGAACACATACACACACACACACACACAACCACGCACGCTCGCACTCACGCTCGCACGCACCCACACACATACACACGTACACTCAATTTTTAGACTGGTGTAACGTAAAATAAAGTGTTTTGCTAAAGAACACATCATATCGCCCTGTCCAGTAATCGAGACCACCATCTAACGACCATGAGTGTAACACCCTATCTATTAAGCCAAGCGACTATACATATATAACTGCACACACATACACACACACACACACAAACACATGTATGCGCATATATATATGTATGTATGCATGTATATATATATATATATATATATATATATATATATATATATATAT
>NC_068993.1:45485464-45486219 GCF_001194135.2 Octopus bimaculoides | reverse complement strand
GACTTTCTGTCCGCAGACGCCATGATAGATTGCTGACCAAACCATTCAATTTTTTTTCTCCATGTTTTTCTCCTTGTTTTCTCCGTATTCTTTCTGTTGAAGAGCGTAGCTCGAAACGTTAAAGACTTTCTGTATTCCCGAGCGTCAAACTAATACATCCTTTTGTTGTTTACACCACCTGTCTTCGTCTGTTGTTGTTTTTTTCGTAAATTCTCCCATATATATGCACATACATAGATGTTTACGTGTGTGTTAGACTCTGTCGATTCACAGAGTTAGAATCAGCTAAAATGATTTGCGATATTTACTCTCTAATTACTCATAGCGATGGACTCAAATTTCTCGTTCGGGTTTGATAAACAAAATGCGATTTAGATATGAGGCGATTCCACTTCTCTCGCTTACTTAAACATAAATCCTCTCTCCCTCGGTCTCTCTCTCTCTCTCTCTCGCTCTCTTTCCCCTCTGTCATGAAAGGTATATATTGTGTAGAGATGGAAACGGCCTTTTTCAAATTAAAAATACTCAACGCTCTAATTCTAATTCACCGCTTAAATCTACATATGTGTGTGTGCGTGTGTGTGTGTGTTTGTGTGTTTGTGTATGTGTGTGTGTGTGTAGTGTGTGTGTGTGTCCGGTGTACATATAGATATAGTTCTACAGATATGTAGATATATTTATACACATACATACATATATAGACATAGATATATATTTTAGAAATAGATAAATATATATATATATATATATATATA
>NC_068993.1:45482631-45485003 GCF_001194135.2 Octopus bimaculoides | reverse complement strand
ATATATATATATATATATACACACATATATATACTCATAATACGAATATACATACATACATACACGTATATATGTGTAATTATTCATAAAATATATTGATGCAATTAAGTTTTTAACAATATAGACTTTTACATATACTTACCCACTTGTAATAATATGAAGATGTGTGCATAGATGTATTTATATAGAATTTTCGACACGCCCACCCATTTATATCTGTATTCATGTTCGGATGTATGTATGAACATATGTCAATATGTTTGTGTATACCTACATATATGAGTGTGTATTCATAAAATGTATAGATTTGATTAACTCTTTAACAATATAGAATTTTATAAACACTTAAGCACTCAATGATAGGAAGTTGTATAAGTGGATATATCAATATAGTTGATTTCTTTTTAAAGAAAGGTCTGTGTGTCTGGAAGTATTGTGTCTATGGACATTGTAGTAAGATGTGTGTATATAAAATGAATAAGGCTGTGTATGCTCATTGTAGAATATCGTATGTGTATGAGCAAAATGAATTTTCTTGTGTGTCTGTGTGTGCTTCTGTACATGGAGGTAGCTACGATAACTCGATTTCGTGATTAAATTCAGAGTCGTGTTGCTTTGAGATGGAAGATTATCTGATTTTTTTTTTTGCATCAAGCCAAAGATAACGTAAAGCAATGCCGAAAGTGGAGAGGAAGAAAGAGGTAGGTTCGGCTGAACTGAAATTGCGAACGACTGGAGACTGGCTTTCGTTCATTCTTATGGCTCAAGATGTTCAGGAAAGCAATCCTGCTTGTATCCATCTAGTGTGGCTTACATATCATTTATCTCATTTAATGCATCGAGTGAGGGCCTTGAAAGGTGAATGTTGAACACCTCAAGATAAGGAAAAGTGATAAGGGAATTTCCATTGGATGAGCACTGTAGCTTCTAGCATTTCCACGAAATACATACGCTAAACATACCATATAGATAACGATCGTCGAAACAGCCTGCTCGTGCAATTAGCGCAGAAGTGGCTGAGTACTTCACAGACACACGTACCAATATTCACAGGGTGATTGAGCGTGACAAAGAATATGACAAGGCTGATCTTTTAAAATGCAGGTACAACTCATTTTTTTTGCCATGTAAATGATTTTCCTGGAGCTACGGGTAATAAAGTGTCTTGATTAAGGAAACAACACGCCACCAGGTGTCCAACTCAAAACTCACAATCGCGGGTCGAAAACTCTATGAATACATACGTATATACATATATATTTGCGTGTGATTGCTTACACACGCATACACACACACACACACACACACATATATATATTTGTGTGTGAGAGTTTAGGTGTGTGTGCGTGTGTATGCACATACACATATTTGTATGTGAAAATTATACATATGTATATATATATATATACATATATATATATACATATATATATATACATATATATATATACATATATATAGAGAGAGAGAAATAGGGGGAGAGAGGGAGAGAGAGGGAGAGAGAGAGGGAGAGAGAGAGAGAGAGAGGAAGAGGGAGAGAGAGAGAGTTAGAGAGAGAGAGTTAGAGAGAGAACAAAACACATACCGCATTCATTATTAGTTCAAGATTTCATGATTTATTTATTTTTGCCATTTCTTATATCATTTCTTCTAGGAAAGCTCTTTAATGAAATAATAAATCAAGAGAGAATAAATTTATTGCTTCAGCAACGAGTTTTTTTTTTTACGGATCAAAAATAAGTTCGAAATAAATATCGATAAGAGACGTTCAATTTGTACCTTCATATCGTTAGCTTATATGTCTTTATTGTATGGACTCCTATTCTTGTCTTATATAAAACTATACTCAAATTCATATTCAGGTATCTGTAGTTTATGCATGAAAATAGATAATAAATCGATCCCTGTCAGAATGGCCAACGATGAGGTTTCAGTTGCTCCATCAACTAAACTTCCAAGGTCAATGAATTTGGGAATTCCGGGAGTACATGTAACTCTAATGCAATTCCCAGTCCAATTCAACGTGAAGCAATGTCAAAAGCCTGTTTATTTCAATTACAGGAACAATACGTCCCTTTAAACTTCACACAGTTCTAGTCCGCCCAATTTTACAAGGAAAGAATATATATATGGAGAGAGGGAGACAGATAGGCAGAAAGAGAGACAAACATATAGATAGATGCTGGTGTGTACAAGTAGATACACATAGATAGATAGGTAGATAGATACTGATGTATATATATATATATATATATATATATATATATAGTGAAGTATATTTGCCATTTAAATGTGGCTGACCCCTAAGGGTGGATGTTACTGTTGCTTTTATCCCCAGGAGAACATCTCCTCCAGCTGGCTTATCGACACAT
>NC_068993.1:45474522-45480777 GCF_001194135.2 Octopus bimaculoides | reverse complement strand
ATATATATATATATATATATATATATATATATATATATATACATACATACATACATACATACATACATACATACATATATATATACAGATACATAGATAGATAGATACATACATACATTCAAGCGTACATGTAGCCATACACACGTCCATATTCAAGCACTCTCACACATACATATGTACACAAACACAAATACAAACAAATCTCTATAAATATAAACGCATGTACATACATATAAGTGTGTGTGTGTTTGCGTGCGTGCGTGCGTGCGTGTGCGTGTGTGTGTGTGTGTGTGTGTGTGTGTGTGTGTGTGTGTGTGTGTGTGTGTGTGTGTGTGTGTGTGTGTGTGTGTGTGTGTGTGTGTGTGTGTGTGTGTGTGTGTGTGTGTGTGTGTGTGTGTGTGATATTGTTATATGTACAATGAACAGCGAGAATCAAAACAATGAGTTACATCGGAACTTTTGTTAGGATCATTAGTCCGTGGTGCTTCTGGCTGACTAGACAAAACAATTTCGAAACATCGAATGTCCCACAGTTCTTTGTGCTAATGAATCGATCGTGTTATGAAAATAATTTGTTGTAAAGCAAATATTCTTCAGTGATAGAATTCAACATTGATCACCATATACGCGTTTGTTTCTGGCCTGCAACTATTTGGCTTCAAGTCCGATGAATTTCAACTTGTCAAATGATTTCTAATATCGACTGAGTTTGATAAATATAGTTCCGTGTAATTTTGTGATAGGAACACCATAGAAATTATTTGTATATATACAACGTATGTGTGTGTGTATGTGTAGATGTGTGTGCCTAAAGTTTTACTATTTGCCTCAAAGAGTCCTACACAGACTATTTAGGCCTTCTTTCGGTAAACGTTTGTTATTACATGTAAAATAAAACTTCATCCATATATTATGTGTGTCTGTCTGTCTGCCTCTGTGTGTGTGTGTGTGTGTGTGTGTGTGTGTGTGTGTGTGTGTTGTATTACCTGTGTATTCTTAAACAACAGAGCCAACGTCTACAAAGCCGTATATATTGGTTTCAGTTTTTGGTACAAGGCCTGCAATTTTTGGGACGGGGTTAAGTAAATTCCATCGACACCAGGGTTTAGCTGGTACTGAAAGGAAAAGTTAAGCGTCGGCGGGATTTGAACTCCGAACGAAAGATGGATAAAACGCCACTAAAAAAATTAGTGATAAAGGCTTTTCCAGCTCTCCACTATAAAAAGCTGTATATATATATATATATATATAGTCTTTTATTCTTTTACTTTTTAAAGTCATTTGACTGCGACCATACTGGAGCACCACCTTTACTCGAAGAGATCGATCCCAGGACTTATTCTTTGTAAGCCTAGTACTTATTCTGTCATATATAGATATATACTATGAGCTTCCACACGCTTTCCGACTACGAATGTCACTCACAACGCATTGGTCAATTCGGGGCTATCGTAGAAGATATTTGGTCAAGATGCCACGCAGCTTTATTTTATATTTTCAAATTTTTATAAAGAAAAATGAACAAAGGCGGACAGATAGTTTGCAAAGGGACACAGGAGAGAAAATCTGAGACGTCGAGGAATAGAGAGTGGTACAGTATGAGAGACACACATGAAGAACGTGAGAGACTGAGAGAATGAGAGAATGAGAGAATGAGAGACATAGATGGAAGGCAGTAGAAGTGGTTATGATAATAATGATAGAAATAAAGAGTTATAGAGCGAGAGTGTGAGTGGGGAGACAGAGAGAAGGGATGACGGTGATTAATGGAACTATTGTCCATGTGGAGTCATTAATCCATTCTCGAATTTCGTGCAAGATAAAAAACAATGCACTAATAATATCCATTGGCCCTTCTTTAGGGGACCCAAATTGGCAATGATGGACGATGTATAGATTTGGCATGGTTCGGTGATTAAGAAGCTCGCTATTCAAACAAGTTGTTTCGAATTCAGTTCCACAACAAGACAAATTTCTTCTATTCTAACCCCGAATCAAACAATGCCTTGAGAATATATTTTTTGAAACCATTTCATGTGGAAGCCCCATTCTTTGTAAGATATTTTTCAAAACATTGATCACTGTTTTAGTAGACCCATCCTTAACTGGATGACTTTTGAGCAACTAGAAAATGCATCAACATGTATATCAACCTAAGTACATCATGAACAGAACCGTGATCCAAATGTACATGTAGTTATGGCTTACTTCAGTTGTACGGTAACTTTTGGAAAGGGTTGAACTTGGTAGCATTTAAGGCAGTCTTATACATGCTTTTCAACATCAGTACAATATCCTAACCAGCATGGTCTTATTTGCTAGAGTTCTACAATATACGTCATTCTATACAGCTTTTATGAAGATATGTCGCGACACCACGCGAACAACAATGAATCTTTGTCTCATTGCTTTATAGGGTCTCTCACTTAATGTTCAATTATTCTATCTATTTATTTTGATTCAATTAATAATCTTAGAAAAAAATCACATCATTTTTCATCCTTGCATGTAATTGAGTACATCTGTCTATACTATGAATAAATGGTATCACCATAGTCTTTTCACCTGCCTCACATTGATCTTCATTCTATTTAGATGAAGTATCAACATAGGGAATTTGGATTGCAATATACAAATAAAATCTAAGTCAAAGTCAGTTAATAATCGAATACGTGTTACTCTAAACATTTTAATATTTAACATGAACTGAAAGGTTTATGGTTAATTCTCAAGGAAAATGATAATCTTAATAAATGGTGTCGAACTTGTTGCGTAGTCTAGACATTTGCCAGATCTTCCCTCTCAATATTAAAATATTACTTTCAGTTTCAGACAGAACTTGTTATAAATATAATACAGGATACCGCTCCTAAGAGAGCACACGAGATATTGAGTGCTGACCAGCATCTGCAGTGACTACGACCTCTTTTGGTGTATCAAATATCTGTATAACGAGCGGTTCTGCTAAATCTTTCTTTAATATTTCAATTTTATCAGTGTGTTCCGTCTGCCATTGAAATAACACGGACTGCTTTCTTCATAGGTTGTCTACACTGCAACATTCCATAGCATAAAGGAGGTAATTTAACTTCCACTGCTACTTCCAATGATGAACATCACGTTCGTTCGGTGGTGGCAAAAATTTCAGCTTGCAATAAATAGGATTATATATATGTCCCATTATTGTATCACCTAACTGTTCGGATGTTTTGCGTTCTTGTCCCATTTTGTATTATATATATATATGTGTGTGTGTGTGTGTGTGTGTGTGTGTGTGTGTGTGTGTGTGTGTGTGTGTGTGTGTGTGTGTGTGTGTGTGTGTGTGTGTGTGTGTGTGTGTGTGTGTGTGTGTGTGTATACACAGATGAGTGTTTGTATGTATATATGTATGTACATTAGTGAGTGAGTGGCAGGAAAATCAATTGGCATGTTACTCCATTATCACTCGGTGTTTCGAGCACGTAATTTCTATGGTGTAACTAGTCAAGAAATATTTTCAGAATGTATATCATTCCTCATATCTATAAATTCACACCCATATCCTACATACGCGAACTTCCGAGTAACAGTGAAGCGAATCCCCCAGCTGATGACGAATAGGTTCTTTCTCCATTATTCTTATATATATGTATATGTATATGTGTGTATGTGTGCGTGCGTGCGAGTGTGTGATTAATTTTTAATGTAACATAGCCAAATGAACAAGAGGAAGGGGTAAATTCGCTAAAACATATATAAACAATCCTTAAAGTGCATCCAAAAACACCTCAAGATTTAAAAAAATAACAACAACAAGAATGCCAACGATAGTAAAGTAAATATATATGGGTAAATAAGTGAATAGTAATTGAAAAGTTTTTAAATAACGAGAAACACAAAGAAATCTTACTAATATAATTACAAAATTTAAATATATATTAAAACAAATTTCTAATCTCGAAAGACTTAATATTGAATAAGTAAATGAACAAATAGCATTAACAATTAAATGGGCAATCGTAATCATAAAGCTAGCGTATCAGAACTTGGGATTGAACAACTCTAAGAACAATGGTTATGAACAAGATTAGAAAGAAATAGGATTGATCCGACATAAATCGGCACATCGAACAAAGTGTTTAGCGGTATTTCTTTACCTTCTGAGGTCAAATGTAATCAACTTGACCACTACTGTCAAAAATTGCTGGCCATAAATAAACCTTGCAGCAGACTAGAGTCCTGTTCAGAGGAAAGTTGTGATTTCGGTCATTTATGACAGGGAAACTGAGTAACTCAATTTATGAGTCCTAGAGCTCAAGAAAGAAAGAGTTCTCTCACTCTTTCTCTCTCTCTTCTCCCCCCTCTCTCTCTCTCTCTCCCTCTCTCTGTATACATATATACATATACAAGGAGGTGCTGAAAAGTTCTTGGCTTTGAGTAAATGAAAATATAGGAGGATTAATTAATTATAATTTTATTGAACTTATTCCCCTCTCAGATTTGTACACTTATTGCAGCAGTCCTTCGGTTTTTCTAAACCCTGTAAAAGAACTCGGATGGTTGGACCTCCAACCAGGCCTTTCGTGATACCCTTAAAGCCAGGAACTTTTTAGCAGCCCGTCGTGTATGTAACTGTGTGTGTGCGTGTGTGCATGCGCGGGAGCGTGCATGCATACGCATGTGTGTCTGTGCATGAGTGTATGTATATCTATCTATCTATCCATCTATCTATATATCTATCTATCTATCTATATATATATATATATATAGATAGATATATAGGGCAGGGAATCGTCAATTAGTAATAAAATTAATAATTAATAATTATGCCGGGTAGCTCAGTATGAAAAAACCTTTTCGGTAAAGCCATTTATAATCATAAATATATAGGGATTAGCAGAAACTTGCTTCTCCAACATACTGAGAATTAAGAAACAGCAGCCAAAGAACTACTGATTCTAAAACTACAAATTTTTCTCTAATTGATAGCGATATTCATCGTACGGGACGTTTTTCTATGATACACACTGAATTGAATTCATTAGGGTGAGAGATTTTAAACTCACTGGCCGATAAATTTCTTAATGTCTGCCTCACGTGGTCTTGATGTCGCATGGTCAAAATTTACGTGAGTTATTTAGACATTGGCAAATTTATTAAAATATTTGGTTGAAGATCGAAATGAGGTAATTTCTTACCACTAATCGTGAAACGTTCGTACCAAATTAATTAAAGGCAGGTTTGTTTTTTTACTCTTCTCTTCTGTCTTTTGTTCTGTGTGTACCATGAATATCGCTATCAATTAGAGAAAAATTTGTAGTTTTAGAATCAGTAGTTCTTTGGCTGCTGTTTTTGAATTCTCAGTATGTTGGAGAAGCAGGTTTCTGCTAATCCCTATATATTTATGATTATATGTATATATATATATATATATATATATATATATATATATATATATATATATATATATATATATACATAGGTATGATTACTCATTTAATTGCTAAATATATTTTAATCATTATTTGTTAAAAGAATTGTAAGTAAAATTCCAGGTGAATGATCGGAACAGAGGAGTGATGAATTTAGTGGAGACATATGAATCAGCACGATTATTACATGCAACCAATTTCGAAGTATAGCGCATTTTGTAATTCGATATATTATTCTGCGGTATGTTCTTTATAGAAATATTACTTGGAGGTTGTAGAATTGCCAATAAGTAAGTGACGAGGCCTTGAGGCGATACCTTTCAGCACTTTACTGAAAATCTAGAAAATGCACACAAAGATATAGAGAAATATATATTAAAATGCTTTCTACAGAAATTTCAAGTTAATATTTAAACAAGGAATATATCTGGTAATTGAAATCGAAATTATTTAGAAGCTAAATCTTGAGATATCAATATTTTACGATGGAATAAATAAATCTGGTTGTGGTAGGTTACATAACTTGAAATCGAAATTGTAATATTTTCCATTCACTATATTAATATGACATAACTGAGCCTAGCTTGGTATCTAATATTTTTTGGGGAAATATATTCTCCACAGAAATGCAAATAAAGACACTAGCACACAAATATGGCTTCCATATATAACACACACATGGGTACATACGTATATGCATATATATACACACACGCATATTAAATGACATACATATATATCCATATACATGCAACCATACATAGGTTCAGAGATGCATACACAAATATATATACATACATACATACACACATATACAGACATATGCACACACACACATATATAT
>NC_068993.1:45470277-45474236 GCF_001194135.2 Octopus bimaculoides | reverse complement strand
ACAGACATACAAATATTCATACATACACACATGCATGCAAACATGTTCAAACATACACGAATACATATGCACATATGTACATACATACTTAAAATTAAATGGGTCATCTGTCACTTTCTATAATGAACGCTTCATTCGGTCAGTCAACGGAACAATCTACACGTTCCACTAGCGTATAAGTGGCTTGTAGAAAAGTGTAGACGATACAGACCACAAGCACGTCAAACATATACGTTCATCATCAGTTACCGCATAGTTATCATGAGAGTTTCGACACCTAGACAGTTAAATTCAACCTAGAAGTGACAACGGTATTAAAAACGTAAACACTGAACGAAATTTAAGAGACAAATATTAGGCATCAAACTTTAAGTTAATACGTCAATTGCGTCTACACCTGCTTGTTATTGGTTTTAAATTTTGGCACAAGCCCAGCAAGCTGATTAAATCGATTCTAGTATTCAAGTCGTACTTATTTCTATCGATTTCGAAAGAATTAATTACAAAGTCGAACCGGCAGAAGTTGAACTCAGAATGCCGCTAAGCATTTTGTCCAATGTGCTAACGATTCTTATTTTTTATTGCCCACAAGGGGCTAGACATACAGGGGACAAACAAGGACAGACAAAGGGATTAAGTCGATTACATCGACCCCAGTGCGTAACTGGTACTTAATTTATCGACCCCGAGAGGATGAAAGGCAAGGTCGACCTCGGCGGAATTTGAACTTAGAACGTAGCGGTAGACGAAATACCGCTAAGCGTTTTGCCCGGCGTGCTAACAATTCTGCCAGCTAGCCGCCTTACACCCGCTTATTATTACAAATGTAGACTTAAGGCGGCGAGCTGGCAGAATCGTAAGCACGCTGGGCGAAATCCTTATCAATATCTCGCCTGGCGCTACGTTCTGGGTTCAAATTACCCCGAGGTCGACTTTGTTTTTCATCCCTTCCAGGTCGATGCCTAGAGTAGAAATAAATATTAGAAATGTAGACATTAAATCACAAACATAAATCGTTTCATAACTCTATCGACAAAAAAGTACTACATATAAAGCAGAAATACCTTCAAAAAAATCATTGCTACTGCGAGTCAAAGAGGTTCTAGTGAAGTGAACGTATGGAACAAAAATTAATTAACCTGGAAGAAAAAACAGATTACTAATATATAAAACTGAAAATAATAATAACCTTTTCAGGTGTGCTGAGAATATTATATAAAATGCCAATGTAATATTCCCGAAATGTAATATGAAGAGAGAAGACCATGCATTGACCTTGCCTTAAGGCATGCACCATCCCAGTTCACTAAGGTAATCTCAAAACTAGGAAACTGCTAGAAGCAGCGTTAGCCACACGCTGTGGTAACCAATTCCTACTACCTACCTAGATATTTAACGTATATATATATATATATATATATATACCCACACACACACGCGCACACACACACACACATATATGTATATACATATGTGTGTGTATGTATGTATAGGTATATACGTATATATGTTTATGTATATGCAGAGGTATATATCTTGGTCAAAGGTCCTTTAGGCGTCTTTGGTTAAATTCAACTCACCTTGTCGGCTTATAAGATCACCGTCGAAATCATACGCTGATTTTATAAATGGTAAGGGTGTAAATTAGAAATAAAAGTGGCTTATTAGCAATTTTTCAACCGAAAGGCAAAAATATATACGTCAGTAAAGCGACTAAGGGCGCTATTCAGAAAAAGTATTGCTAGAAATAAGACTTAAAAACAATCCATAGCCACAATAACTGTCTTATTTACTGACAAGGGAGGCAAGTTCCCTAAGCTTACTTTAACATACAAAACGCCTTTTCTCTTCCATTGAATGCCATTTCTATGCCTAAAAAGATAAACGTATCAAATATTAAACATAAAATATTGACCTGATTCTGCACATTCTGCTAAAATGTGAAGTCATTTGAACAAAAACTGGCAAAGCTATTAGATTGCGAAATTATATCAAACTTTTTGAAACACGCCGAATAAAATTCTAAGCAGCATTTCGCTTTTACATTCAGATTCCACCGAGATCGACTTTGTCTTTCATCCTTTCGGTCGATAAAATAAGTACCAGTCGAGTACTGTGGTCGATATTGTGCATTTAGCTTTCACCTCAAAAACTGATGCCCCTAAGGCAATATTTGAAACCATCATTCTTGTTGTTGTTGTCGCTGTTGTTGACGTGGTTGTTGTTGTTATTATTATTATTATTATTATTATTATTATCATTATTATTATTATTGACACTTTATTCGGTGTGACCGTTGTGGCTGATGAAAACATAACCGCTCTTCGCAATACTATTTAGGTGGTTGCATGTTTTTAGCACCGAGTCTACTAAAAGCAGATTCAACACGATAAGAAACAAAGCACAAACCACCTAGAAATTTCATAACTTTTCTATAAATCTATATTTATAGAAAAGTTCAGCTCTTTCACTATTCTCAACCGAGGTTTTTCAGTAAATCAATATCAATACGAGAGGAATTTACTCCCAATGGATCAACCATCCAACTTAAAAATCGCTGAATTCAACTTCCATATCATTATGGACGTTTTTCAAATTTTCAACATATTGGGAATGCTTACGATTTTGCTATCGAATGTCAAGAAAAGCCAAGCTGTGTCTATGCACCAACTCATGGTGTCCTGTATTAATTTCAAATAATGTGATTTTCCAACAAAAGCAATAAAAGCCTCTTTGCAAAATTTAAGAGTAAATTTTGTTCTCTTTAAAAGTGTCTGTCTGACATATTAAGCTTTACAAATATATGTGATATAAAATATATCACACCTGGAAGTACCAGCTTTTACTGTTCAACAAGTCGTTTATTATTCAGAATTAAGACAACGATTTCCAGAAGGGCAATAACCTTTTCAGAGCCATTTTACTCCAGTACACTATAGATACAGGTATATTAAATAATCATTTTACTCCTGTACACCATAGATACAGGTATATTAAATATCATAAAAACATAAATTTTTGATTTATTAAAATTATCTCTGCCTCAAGAGGATTTATTATAATTACCAAATAGTAATTAATACCAGGTCTACTTGAGAAAGAGTGACAATCCTAATAATCGAGACAGGAAAATGACAGGTTTATTGCCTGGATATATGAGGACAGTTGTGAACTTCTGTATGCATCACTGGGCGTCCACGTTTCATTACTTTGTTACAAATTTCCCAAAAAGATGATCGTGAAATGCATTTGATTTTAATAAGGTAGATGTGTAATTTTTACAAGAGCATCTTACAGGTTATTACTCTCTTGAGAAAACATTGACGTATATTTTAAGTCTGATGCAGTGTGTTTTTAAAATACGTAATGAAACCAAGTGTAAACAAACCACAGAAACTTTTAAGTGTCATTAGATTTCTGAATTAAATTTTCTTCTCTTTGAGATAAATTACAATTTACTTTAAAAATATTTCATTTACTGCGTTTGTCAAGAGAAGGCAAGCAAAATGGATTGACTGTTGGAGCTGGTTATCTGGCCAAAACCTAATAGAGGGAACAGTTTTATTATTACTGAGAATGGATCTTTGCGTTTTCATAGCAGCACCATTTGCTCGAAATTGCTCAAATTGTTGCTTTTCATTTTGTTACATTTTCTTCTTAACCTCAGTAAATATATCATAATATACCCATATATCTCAATAACGATGACTTGATCAAATGCCTGACTTCGATGCTTCTTAATTAACTCTGCTTTATGACAGTTGAAATTAAAACACAACTACAACTAAAACCCCGACGCTATTCTATTGTTTAACAACTTTTGAAAATATCTTGGAAATCTCAAAGCATGTTAGCAAAACAATCGGATTCGGTATCGATATTCATGCCATTGCCCGTTTGCATATATACATATATATATAAGTATATGTAGACATATGAATATATATGTATGTATGTAT
>NC_068993.1:45469205-45469897 GCF_001194135.2 Octopus bimaculoides | reverse complement strand
TATATATATATATATATATATATATGTATATATATATATATATATATACATATATATATAAGTATATGTAGACATATGAATATATATGTATGTATGTATGTATGTATGTATGTATTGTGTATGTATGTTTATAGGGACAGCTCTAGTTAGATCTGATGGTACTGTGTTCAAACGAAATCCAAATCGAATAGATTAAAATCATTAGCATTCAGATGTTTAATATGTATGTTCCTTCTGCGTATATATAATACCACGAATATATAAGAGAGAAGAGAGAACGACTAGAAATACATTATAATGTATAATTAATTTGTAACGTATTTCCATTGCACAACATACGGTGTTGAATAATGTAAGTCTTAGATCAACACATACAGCAGATGGAATAATCAAGCATGGTTCTCGTATGTGTATATGTCTGTGTGTATATTTGTGTATGTACGTGCATGCGTATTTGTTTATGTATGCACGTATATAATATGTATGTGTGCGTTAGTTGTGTGTGCGTGATCTGTGTGTATGTGTGTGTGTGTGTGAATCTATATATTCATCGAGGACGCTAACATCCGACTATACATGATTTCTTGCATTAGAATATAAAAAAATAGTTATTTATATATATAAGTACATATGTTAGCATGTATGTATATATATATATATATATATATATATATATATATATATATATATAT
>NC_068993.1:45462547-45463182 GCF_001194135.2 Octopus bimaculoides | reverse complement strand
ATATATATATATATATATATATATATATATATACGTATATACCTTTCGTGAAAGGACTCTGTAAACAGCAGACGTAAGCTAGAACGTTAAAGCTTAGTGCGCATGCGGTGTTCAAGGTCAATCTGTGCCAAGCAGCTTCACTTTATGTGTTTTAGCTGCGTTATTATGGCAACAATCCGGATATTTATTGATCAGACCACGAAAGTATATATGTGTATGCGTGTGAACATAAGTGTGCGTTTGCTTTCAATCCATTCATAAGCATATGAATATAAATTAATTTCCATATTAATTGGCACAGATATGCAAGCCATGCATAAATTATCCGTCAATACTTTATTAAGTGACAATATTAGAACGATTCATTGTTATATAACATTCTATCCTCTATATCTGAAACAAATATTCATTATTTATTAATAACACAAATGCATGCAGAAACAAAATATACATACAAAATATATATACGTATATTCAGATATACATATCTATACATATGCATATATATACATATAAATATATACATGTGTATGTATACATACACACATAAATATACATACATATACATATATACATATACATGCATATATATATATATATATATATATATATATATATATATATATATATATATA
>NC_068993.1:45453500-45461833 GCF_001194135.2 Octopus bimaculoides | reverse complement strand
ATATATATATATATATATATATATATATATATATATATATACATACGCTTATGTGTGTATATATATTATTTATATACGTAAACCTGCATAAGTATATGAGTGTGTAAACTCATATACACATGAGATACATATACACACAAAAACACGCACATATATGCATGTATGTGCCTATCTTCCTGTATGTCTGTATGTATGTATGTATGCATGTATGTATGCATGTGCGTACGTAAGTATATATGTATGTATGTATGTATGTATGTATGCATGTATTCTTCTTTGTATGTATGCGTAGAGCTCTTACAGCCCAAACAGAACCCTGTTGCATTTTTTTGTCCAAAGGTATGCTTATCTGGTTCCGGGCTGAAAATACGTTTTACATGAATACACAAGGGGCGAATATATCATTGGTCTGATTCTTGACAAATTAATGTTATACATACGTCATAAAGAAAAAAAAAACAATGAAAGCAACATAGCAACATCAGGACTTTGGAGGATCCTGGTGGAAACAATACTATCTGCCATTTCACAGTATATAAATGAGAACGTGGCCGTGTTCGATATGAAGCTTACAAACAATGCACGCGCACCAACAAACACACGCACTCACACATACACATACTAACATACACGCATATATATACATATATGTATATGTATACTGTGTGTATATATATGCATATGTATGTATGTGTATATGTATATGTATATATATATATATGTATATATATATATGTATGTATATGTGTGTATATATATGCATATGTATGTATGTGTATATATATATGCATATATATGTATATATATATGTGTGTATGTGTGTGTGTGTATACACACATTTACACAGTAGACAAACAGAAAGACAGACAGAGACAGCGATGTAGACAGACATACAGATAGATAGATAGATAGATAGATATATAGATAGATAGATAGATAGATAGATAGATAGATAGATAGATAGATAGATAGATAGATAGACAGTTAGTTAGATACACATATATGTTCAACTCTTGGGACGTATATGACCCATATATGCATGTGTGCATATCTGTGAGGTTATGTTTCATAGTATTTTTCTATTGTCATATCTACAAGTAGAAATTCTTAAAAGTAGCATAAAGTATTTTTTTATTTCTCTGTTTGTTTTATTAGATTTTTGTAATTGGTTGATCAGATTTATTTCAAAGTGATCGAAACAATCCCCTTTTCTAAATTTTTTTTGTTTCTTTTGTTTTGTTTCTTATTTGTTATTTCCAGGAATTACTTGCCTGGCAAGTGATTTTATTTAAGGTCATGTGTTGAAACTAAAACAACAGTAGCAATTCAGTAACACAAAAATTGCTAACTTCACTTAAACAGCTATTATTTGATGCGACGTAAATTCTGAGATTAAGTAACTGTTTGGGTGAAGGTAACAGATTTTGCGTGCTTTTGAATGGCTAATAGATGTCTTTTATGCTGTAATAATTTTTATCTGTTTCAGATTGTTATATATGTAGGGATATTCACTGTTTTGAAGATTCAGTGTATAAATAATTGTGTTTATCCCTTATAATATACATAATTACCTGAATAATTACGTGATGCATTAATCAAATGTGTTTCATAAAACAAACTGCTGTTTAATAAATAGAATATGGGAGAATACATTAAATATTCTTTTCTACTCTAGGCACGAGGCCCGAAATTTTGGAAGAGGGGGCTAGTCGATTACATCGACACCAGTACTCAACTGGTACTTAATTTATCGACCCTGAAAGATGAAAGGTAAAGTCGATCTCGGTGGGATTTGAACTCAGAACGTAAAGACAGACGAAACACCACTAAGCATTTCGAATACATTAAATATTCTTTTCTACTCTAGGGTTAGGGTTAAGCATTTCGAATACATTAAATATTGTAAAAGGAATACTCGATAACATGTAGGTCATCTTTGATTACATGGGTGTTTCAAATGTAGGTACAAGGATAGCATTTTGGGTTGGGAAAGGATTAGTCGATTATATCGGTCTTAATACTCAACAAGTACTTATTTTGTCAACCTCGAAAGGATGAAAGACGGTGGAATATGAACTCAGAACCTAAAACCGGAAAAAATGCCGCAATGCATTGTGGTCCTCACTCGAAAGATTCTGGCAGCTCGCCGCCTTTGATTGTTATAAAATATGTTTTCTCTTCCGCAAGAATTATTCTCCTACAAAGAAAATCTTAAGCTGTGAGATTATAAAGAATGACTTAAACCTAAGCTTCAATTTTGGTAATCTTGTAAATTGGCAAATACTTTAATTTTCTTAGTGAACTTCTTCAAGATTTTCTAAGTAAATAATGATAAACTAAATATTTCTACTCTGAAAATAATACACATGATTCATTTAAACGACCCAGAGTTCTCCTTTGCCTGAAAAGGATTTTTAGACTACCTTCTAATTATGTATAATTAGTTTCAAATTTTTCATAAGGCTAGCAGTTTCGGGGAGAGGGTCTAAATCGATGACATCTACCCCCGTGCTCAACTGGTACTTATTTTATCGCCCCCCAAAAGGCTGAAAGGCAAAGTCGACCCCAGTGGCATTTGAACCCAGATCGTAAAGACGGACGAAATACCACTAAGCATTTTGCCAAATATAAAACGATTAAAGCATAGAATCTTCAAAATAAGGAATATCGCAATAGAAACAATAATAGATGATACTAAAACGGATAAAAATAATTATTACTGCATGGAAGAGACACCTTAGCTATTTCAAAACACAGAGCAATTAATTTTGAAGAATTAACTCATAGTCCCCTGAAATTATCTCACTGACACACCACATGCGTTTTAAGTTGTTCCAAAAGTTTATTTACATAAACTATTTTCCATGTGAATACAATATTGATGCAAGCCTTATCTATAGAAGTTTCAAGAAGGTCGATATTAGTATGCTTAAAATTTGTTTTATTATCAGAAACATTTAAGATAATGTTTGCAGTGGTGAATTTTATACACATATACAAATATGACGGACCAAATATCCAGCAAGCTTAGGATCGGAAGTAAGACAGATTTCTGGGTTTTCTGGCTTTCTGGAGTCAGCCTAAATAAATACTTAAAATATAAAATAATGTAACAGATTCAAATTAATACACTTCTAAAGCAAAGTCTGTTGGATATTTATTAATCGACTTAGAATTCTTAAAATATGCCATACT
This sequence comes from Octopus bimaculoides, assembly GCF_001194135.2. Lineage (NCBI taxonomy): Eukaryota > Metazoa > Mollusca > Cephalopoda > Octopoda > Octopodidae > Octopus > Octopus bimaculoides. The sequence continues at coordinate 45,458,638 of NC_068993.1, read as the reverse complement.
GTACAATGCATACAGTATAATGATTATAGGATGAAAATTAAACGAAGAAAAGTAAAGGACAGGATTTTATTTAGCAGATACATGTACAAATTGATACCCTTCAAAAGCAAAATATATTTAATCTTAAATCAGCTTAAAACAGTGAAGAACAAAACATTTTTAACACATCGTATGCAAAATAAACAACTTCAGACGTAAGGCCTGTTTATTCAATATTCCACTGTATTCCCGGATTTCTGGAGTCGATATCACCAATTTGCCTCAATATTGCATCCATCCTCACTGTTAGTCTTCAAGAAATATTTCTTTATGTTTAGTTCAGTATACAACAGCTACTTCAATACATCATCTGTGTATGAGCGTGCGTTTGGATAAATTACATGATGTAATACAAACTTGTACTGGATCAAGGGTCACCAACTAACCGGGGTAGTGGGCTGAGAAGATAATAACAACAGGAATTTTCGCTTAATATATAGGATATCGGTTGTGACATAACGGTGTTACATAGATTATTTATTTTATTTATGCGCCCTTTTCAAGCCTAGCCAGGCTCATGGGCCCGGTTTCCCGGCTTCTATGGTGTATGTGTTCCCCCCAGCTGGTCGGGACGCCAGCCCATCGCAGCGTTACCCAAGAAACAGGAAGAAAGAGTGAGAGAAAGTTGAGGCGAAACAGTACAACAGGGGTCGCCACCCCCCACCCCCTTGCGGAGCTTCGTGGAGCTTTAGGTGTTTTCGCTCAATAAACACACACAACGCCCAGACCGGACGTTGTGTGTGTTTATTGAGTTACATTGATACTAGAATAATTTTGTTGTTGTAAGGCGGTGAGCTGGCTGATATATCGAGCAAGGGGCTTAGCGGTATTTCGTCCTGCTTTACGTTTTGAGATCAAATTCCGTCCAGGTCGACTTTACCTTTCGATATTGATAAAATAAGTACCAGTTGAGTGCTGGGGTCGATGTAATCGACTTACTCTCTCCCCTTGAATTTCTGGCCTTGTGCAAAAATTTGAAAACATTCATTTATTCAGTCATTTGACTGCAGCCATGCTGGAGCACCGCCTTGAGGAATTTTAGTCGAACAAATCGACGCTGGGACTTATTTTTTTAAGTCTAGTACTTATTCTATCATTTTCTTTTGCTGAACCACTAAGACATGGGGACATAAACACACCATCACGAGTTGGCAAGCGATGATGAGGAGACAAACACTAACACTAAGTCACACACGCATACATATACACATATATATACGACGGGCTTCTTTCAGTTTCCATCTACCTAATCTATTCAAGTGGCTTTGGTCAGCCCGAGGCTACAGTAGTAGACACTTGTCTAAGATACCACACAGTGGAACAGAACCTGGAATTATGTGGTAGGGAAGCAAGCTTCTTACCACACTGCCACGTCACGCCTGCGCCTGCTTGCTTGTGTTCTGTGTTTGTTTGTCAGTTTGTTTGTTTTTGTGGGGGGAGGTATTATTTTGTTAAACGAACTATCAGGATACAATATTTGAAGTAAATTAATTGTTATATTGATGCTACTGTAGAGAGGTAATTGAAGTTGGAAGTGTAGGATAATTCATCCATCAATCAGCTTAGGAGTTCTCAAACTTATAAATGCCCTTTCCCCCCATAATATAAATAAAACTTATTGGCACCGAATCATTGTATATTAATGAGAAGACATAATAGAGTTTGCATCGATATAATTCTTCTTTCTTCACCATGATGTTTGACAAGTTTAATAAGCTGAAAACAATTTTAATTGCATTAAACACGGCAGGGAACTTTCCCATTTCCTTTTCGATTCTTGCAATATCTTCTACGTGAGAAACACTAAACTAGCTGATACTATATATTACAATAGCGTCGAGGCATAACTATAGATGTATTTTCCTCCCCACAGAATTTTTCTCTTTCTGAAAAACTGATATTTTTTTAATTTAAGTTTCAAAATGCGTTTCTGGTAATATAGATTACGATTATATTGGAATTTGATGCAAAAACAGAAATGGAGTGGAGTGGGGCGAGGGCCGTTAATTCACACAGCTCATCATAATACAAAATCATATAAAGTCAAGCTGCGTGAGTTATCCCTGTCCACCATCTACCATTCCTTTTCGTATCAAATTCCGGAATAATAGTAACCTTCACCGACCGAATTGTATTTGTAGAAAATTTTTATTAACACATATCAAGTTTTCAGAAAGTTAAGAAGGGACACATCGACATGTTAAACAATCCGAAGCTCCTCTTCATCCCATCCGAGAAATTTTTCACAAAATATTCTCATATAAACCTAGTCTACACCGTGTAAAATATATATGTCTAGAAAATATATATGTCTGGAAAATTTCGTTATAGAATGTGTATTTTTAAGAAACTTACACAGACATCATGTCGGATCTGGAAAGCACACATGTGTAGTTAAATCATTAAGTCCAAAGTTCAGCTCATTTTTCTTTCTCGCCCAAAGGCTGATCTGTCTTTTTCGAGCAAGAAAAAATGCTTCATTCTGTATTGACGTTAGTGCACTCGTGCAAAAACTAGGACACGTGCATTTGACTAGCGTATGGAGATAATTTATATACTCGAGTAAGGTTAACCTCAAACCTGTCTTGTCACATAATGGTAATGAAAAACTTCCATTCCTTTGGGTCATGTGGTCGGTATGGAAGAAACTTATGAACCGATGGAACTCTTTCTGAAAGGAGTTAATTACTCAGTTCACAAATAGAATATTTGTGGCGATTTAAAGGTGATTTCCCTCTTCCTAGGACTGCCGCTGGGATATACCAAAAATATGTGCTTGTGTGTTTGGAACAGCCCCGACGACAGCAATCATGACACTGTAAAAGACTGGCCTAAGAGAGATGGGCGCATAGTTGTCAGTACAATGTGCAGCATATGCCACTCGTAAACCCGTAAAAGATCCTCCTTCCACCTCTTCACATCAAACTCAGCCTCATACAAAACTATGTAAAAGCAATGCCACACGATGGTTGCGGCTTCCAGTACCTAAAAATAAAATTTGGTGCAGAGAAAACTGACGCAAAACTGAAAGCAGGCATTTTCATTGAACCCAAGATCAGAGAATTGACATCTGATAGCAAATTCAGAGATAAGCTAAATCCAGTTGCGCTGACAGCATGCGATTCATTCGTGTTAGTTTTACAGAACATTATTGGAAATCATAGAGTTGAAAACTATGCTAATTTAATAAACAACATGCTAACAGCGTATAAAGAATGGGATGCCGAATTTCCCTTAAAATGCACTTTTTTCATTCTCATCTCTAATTTTTTCCAACAAATCTTGGTGTCCTTAGTGACGAGCATGATGAGAGGTTCCAAGACATATCTGAGATGGAAACGAGGTATCAAGGCCGGTTCAATCCACACATGATGGGTGACTACTGCTGATTCCTACAACGAGAGACCAGCATGACGCATAAGAGCAAGAGCAAGTATCTCAAACATTTCTGAGCTGAGCATATCAAAAATACAGTGAGTATTCCCTTAACATAAATATACTATGTGCCATTGTATAATAATATTATTTGCCTTGAATATAAATTTACTATATGCAGTACTAATATGCTATTATAATAATCATTGACCTTGAACTTAACTATTCCTGATTCTAATATAGTACTAATATATAATTATGGGAGAATTTACGAAGAAACAACAGACGAAGACAGGTGGTGTAAACAACAAATGGATGTATTAGTATAACGCTCGGGAATAGAGAAAGTCTTTAACGTTTCGAGCCTACGCTCTTCAACAGAAAGGAACACAGAAAGAAACAAGGAGAGAAACAAAGAGAGAAAAAAGAGAGTCCAGAAGTTCGTGTGTAATGAGTAGAGACAGGATTACCTGGTGCGACCACGTGAGCGTGTTTTATGTATGGGGGAATTTACGAAAAAACAACAGACGAAGACAGGTGGTGTAAACAACAAATGGATGTATTACTATAACGCTCGGGAATAGAGAAAGTCTTTAACGTTTCGATTATGTCTGTACCTCAAAATCCTGATGTGCTACAGTAATTCTGAGTTCAGATTCGGAATCAACGTACTCGATTTAGTTTAATACAGCACCATTTGTCTGGGTAGCAGACAATAAATCTCTTTTTCTTGCCCAGTGTTATCTATATTCTATAATTCACGTCAATACATGTAGGTGTATACACTATCACACACACATACATACATATATATATATATATATATATTTATAATGCATCTATAATTTATGTAAATATATGTGGGTGTATATTTGTAGGTATATACAGCTACAATTATATATATACACACGTACAGAAACACATATACAGACACACGTATATATATGTGCGCCAGTGTGGGTGTATGTCTGTATGCATATATGTGCTTGTGTGTGTTTGTTTATATATATACATATATATATAAACATACACATCTACATGTATATTTATCAAATATATAGAAATATATGTGGGTGTATGTATGTAAGAATATACATCTTACACACACACGCGCGCATACATACATATATAAATATATACATACATACATAAAATTCGCACATACGTACATTCGTTCGTACGTATATACAAGCATACCAAACAATCAATTGAAACGAGACAACAAAGCATGAATATTATCTATATAGAAGCAATCAAATACTAGAAGATTATTAATACACATCGATATAGATAGCTTTTCGCCGCGTTAATTCATTGTTTATGTAAACAGGATCAATAATATTTGCTCACAGAAATTGCTCCCTTTGTTGTGGTCCCCAAAAGAATGGTTAGTTATAGCTAATAGACTAGTTGTTTTTTTTTTTAAATCCATCAAATTTATTATCTACCAAGAGGTTTTTTTTTTTTGGTTTTTTTTCTCATTCTTATCTTTACTTCTATATTCACCAGAAATAGTTGTATAGAATAAGTTTGGACTTGTAATATTTGCTCAGTATATTTTGCCCGCTGTGATAGGTTTCGATAACAAATTTCATTTGCGCTCATATGTGTTCATAGATAGGCATGATAGGGATGGGTTGCGGTGCGGTGGGGGTTTCTAGAGTTTTGTTTCAATGCGTGCTGTTCCGTATTTACATAAATATACATACATACATACATATATG
>NC_068993.1:45449474-45453030 GCF_001194135.2 Octopus bimaculoides | reverse complement strand
ATATATACAACTATTCATAGGTAAAAACATAGCAAAGATATATGTATACATAAGTATATATATTATATAGTATAAAGTATATACATATATACATATATACATATATGCAAAGATATATATACATATACATAGAAAGCAAGATGACTGTCTTTAGATTTATGATTCATTTTTCTTTGTTTCTTTTCCTGCATGTAAGCGGCGCGTTTATTCGTAAGTCTCTTGCAAATACTAAGACTTTAGGTTACTGCACTTCTGTTTCCTTTTAACGTGTTTGTAAACTCGTAAACTGCATAACGTATAATGAAAGTAGCGAGAGTGATGTTTTATTAACGCGGTCTTTCTTGTTGATTTTCATTTTTTTTTTTTTTATCGGACTTCTATATTTTTCCCTCTGTAATACTCTAAATCAGCTTCATGATTGAATTTAAGGGTTATGGTAAGTCAATTCTCATTTTCGTCTTTGCATGTTATTTCTTCATTCGTATTCATCTTTCTTTTATTCTATAAATGTATATATATATATATATATATATATATATATATATATATATATATATATATATATATATATATATATATATATATATATGCATATATATATCATGCATGAGATTCGTAGTGTATGCATGTATACGTCTGCGCGTATGCATACGTAAGTGCAAACGTTCCTGCCATGAATGTATTTATTTTTTTCCTCTCCATTATATCAAACCACTAAAATATTAGGTACCGTATTAGTATTCTTATTTGTTTATTTACTATTGTTGAATTCTTGCCTCACTGACCATTCTGTTGTATCAGAAACTATTGAAGATACAAAAAAAGTCTAATGTTTTTGCTGTCACTGCCTCACTTAAATATTTATTTATTTATTTATATATTTATTTAGTCCATATTATTGAATGCGAAGCACAATTTTTGAATTGTGCGTGTATTTGTTTAAGTCTTGGCTTCTTTTGTTTATGGAAATGTTATTTTTAGCAAGTTAATTACATATATGGCGGACAAAGTATAGATTATATAGGAAAAACATATAATGCATTAGAAACCCAGTTTAGAGAAAAAAGCGAAGTGATTTACACAAACTAACGGAATGTAAATATGTATATTCTTTTGATGGTTTTAGTCATCAGGTTCTAGCTATTCTGGAGCAGCACTTTTAGAGACAACAGCTTTTAGTTTTTTTGTTTCTATGTTGCGTCACTACAGTCGTTACTTAATCTGTCGAAAATGATTTATCGAATGGCTAAGTAAGAATGTGTACAGATATGTAAATATCTTTGTATATATATGAATGTGTGTATATATATATATGTGTGTGTGTGTGTGTGTGTGTGTGTGTGTGTGTGTGTGTGTGTGTGTGTGTGTGTGTGTGTGTGTGTGTGTGTGTGTGTGTGTGTGTGTGTGTGTGAATATATATATACACACACACACACACACAGTAAACAGTAATACACACAGAGATTGAATGATTAAAATGGAAGTGTCTATTGAAATACATATTTTAAAAATTTTATACAATCCACAGACAGAATTAATCTTTTTCTAAACGTATGTTTTCAAACTGATGACCGTTCTAGTCTAGGAACTGCTGATAACGCAACAACGAAATCGCAAACATGTAGAAGCAATGTCGTTCGGTATTTGTGCGGATTATCGTTTAATGCCTACCCTCAATTCGTCAGCTGTTGGCCAGTTTTCTACCGTAACATTTATCTTTAAGTATCCCCATAAAAAGTATAGTCGTGTTAGGTCTGGTGCCTGCTGGCGGAATGCTACTGAAGCTTCTCGTCAATCGATCTATAAGACAAAATCTCTTCAAGAGAGACTCTTACGTTGCCATAATAATGTGGCAGTGCCTTATCTTGCTGGAAATAAAGCTTGAAAGTACTTTTGAAGGCTTGGCATGACGGATTGTCTCAGTGCAGCAAGCTCGAGTAAATGGGACCAGTTACAGCACCGTCTAGAAGGAATGGTCCATTTAATCCATTTAATGTTAAGTCTCACCATACTGTAACCCCTGGGGATTAACATGATGTACTTCCATAATATGCAGATTCTGAGGTCCCAGTAGATACAGCTGTGACAGTAAACTGAACCATTTCGTTTAAATGTAGCCACGTCACTCCAAACGGTCTGTGTTAGAAAGTATGCATCTTCTACTCATCTTGCTAGGTACCAATCGCAAAACACCACTCTTCGGTCAAGATCATTATCATTGAGAGCAAGGACTATTCTTAGAATGCAATTTTTTCAATAACAGCGCTTCAAAATACAATGGACACATGATTTCAAAATACCTATATCACAAACCACTTGCTGCACAGATTTTCTTGAATTCTGGTAATAAGCTTCTCGTAGCTTTTCTTGTTTCGTGGTACTCGTCGATATCTGCAGTCTTCTTGAACGTTTTCTCTGGTCATTCTGAACAATTCCATCTACTTCCAAGTTATCTCTAATTCGAATGATGTTAAGTCGCATACGGGTATGTATTCGAAACTCCCTCCTAAACTGTCCTTGTGGAGTGACTGAATTTCAAACACCCATTAGCACTTTAAGACAAATTTCCTTTGGTCGCCTTCATGATTTCTAATGGGTTAAGTCTAAAACGAAATTACAAATTACAGAGTATAACTGTTAAAGTTACTATACATCCTCGAAGCATCTTATAAATATATATGTGTATATATTTACATATATATATATAAATTTATATATATACATATATATATATACACATTGCATTGGAAATCTGCAATGGCTCCATAACTACCGTCTCGACTATAATCTTGGAGCCCAGTAATTCGTTGCAGCACTTACTTGACGTACCTAATCGTTTAGATCACCTGTGGACTAAACCCCCATATATAGAAGATTATGAGAAAATAGAGAGAGAATTAATAATTATTTATTAATTAAAAAATTAGATATCATCTCTAATAGCTGCTTCGACTCCAGACCTTTAGAAATTAATTACCATAATTAGAACCACTTATAAGTCAAATCTCATCAGAGATGGCTAAGGATATACGATTAGGTGTTCCTATTCCTGCTTGTTGTTAAGTATTCGGTCCCCAAAACGTTAACTGGTAAAATTTATATATAAAGAACATGGTATAAACCTTACAAAGGGGAGGAAGGTAGTTTATTTATTGGACTTCTAATAAAAGTAAGAATAGAACAATATATGCTTCTAGGGTATAAACGACGGTTTATCTAGTTACCTTACAGGTCAATATTAATTGTAATATTCAGCACATTTTAAATAGGTAACTGACCAGTATTTACATTGGATTTTATTATCCCTCATTGAGATTTCTAACCTTTATTTGAACTTTTATATATATATATATTACATACAAAAATAAGAGGAATGACCAGCAAAAGTGGACTCCTATATGCTAGAAATAGATGCCGATGATTCGGCATCTATTTCTAGCATATAGGAGTCTATATAATTTTAATCTTCGGATTTTTTTAATATGCTAGACCACTGGTTTTAATTGATTAATATCAATTTCTACCCTCATTAATAAATTATATATATATTTATATA
>NC_068993.1:45444406-45448889 GCF_001194135.2 Octopus bimaculoides | reverse complement strand
ATATATATATATATATATATATACATAGATCCATACAACGACATACATACAAACGTATTCTTATACATTTTCGTGCTAATGCTTCTTTAAAAAACTCATGAATCGCATCATGGTTAAAGCATTTCATGAGAAAAAATAGTGAAATGCGTGATGTTGTCTCGACTATGTTAAAATTATAATCTACATTACAAATACATTCTGGTTTGACTGTGTGAGGAAGATATTTGCACGAAATTTACTTGGAAATTCTTTCTACATGTAGTTTGGTTAGGTACCACCCCATAACTTCCTATTAAGTCCACACTTGTATATCACATATGCATGAGTTTCAATGTAAATGGTGTTCGATCTAAATCTGACAGTTTCCATGAAAGTGAGATAAACACACTATCTCAACCAAAAATAAACGTATTTTTAAAAACTCAACATGTATATGTCCCTGGGAAGATCTTAAAACACCTCCTTGATCTTGGCTACCAGCTCGGCTTTGGTGTTTAAGGGAAAAAGAATATCATGCTGCTCCTATGGAAAACTTTCATTTTAGTCGTCTGGATTACTGCTCACAACTCTGATAACTGCAGAGTGCCAAACAGGCAGCGGAACTCAAGGCAATCCAGTGCCACCACACAAAGAAGGGTGTCCTAGAGCAAAGGATGAGCTACTAGGAGAGACTAAAGGACATGAGACTCTAATCCTTATCGATAAAACGCGAAAGAGGTGCAGTGATATAGATATGGAACATCCTGGAAAGTCTAGCTTATGAATTTGGAATTGAAAGCTATACCAACCACCGAATTGGACGGCAATGCATTGTACCATTGATGCCGTCTTCTCCCTCTAGAATAAGGACCCTGTATTGTAACAGTTTGAATTTCAAAGGCCCACAACTATTCAACACTGGCAAATAACCTCAGTTGTGGGTGTGAAGGTCTTCAGAAAACGATTGGACAAATTTTTATCTGAGATATCAGATCAACGCACGTCGCGCCAAGAGGCACAAAGGAAAGTAGTTCTGTCTAACTCGCTCCTTCACCGGAAACAATAAAAGAGAGAATCCCAGACTGAAACCAGTAAAAGATAGAAAATAAAACATAAGAGAATTGTGGGTGGGGGTGCATTAATTAAATTCTGGACAAGTCAGCGGTAAAAAATAATTATTCCATATGTCTACAACTGTTCTGTAATCCGTTACATAACGACACCAAAGCGATCTTCAAACAAGTATACATATTGATTTGCACATATAGCTATACGGTAATAATATGCTGGATTATTCTCAGAACATTTTTATGGCCATTAAGAATTTAACTCTGTTGAACGAAGCTGGGTCGACTCAATTTATACCATTAACATGTCAGAAAAAGGAAAAAAGAAATGTTCTCATTTCAGTGTACCTTTTTTAGATTTCAGAAAAGCCCATTACAGGTACAAATTATCCAAAAACGGAATAAAATAAAGATAAAATAAACAGTAATTAATCAGTCAGTTGTTTATCAAATTTAACGTAGAAATACACCCACACAGAGCTGATGGGGAAAGGGATGCAGAAAGGGGAAGGAAAGATTTTGTACGCGAAAGATCAAACAATTTCGTGAGACACTATACTACAAGTTAGCAGACAACAGAAACAAATCCACTGAGACAAATGGAGACAACTAAATACGAAAACGTCACGCTTGAGTGGTTTCAACATTCAAGTTGCAGTCACATACGTAGTCATACGCAAACATACATACATACATACATACATACATACATACATACATACATACATACATACACGCAAATACACACACATCCAGATGCATCCACCCTCAGACACTTACCTACCACCATAAACATGCGTACCATAAGCAATATACGCACATACACACAATTCCACCTATCCATAGGTTAACACTACTATAGATATATGCTCAGACATATATATACGCATTCATACAGAATTTCTACATGCGTAGTCAAAGTTGATACAAACCGCCTAGTACAGTATCATTATATTAACCACCAGCTCACATTGCCACACGCATATACAATTGGCCCATCCAGTCAATTTATTAGTTATATAATTTCAATTGTAAGCTATAACCAACCTACATATAATCCATGTAAGGAGCTTATAAAACAGGAATAAACAGAATTAGAGCAAGGTGATCTATAATGGTATCAAAGAATTGAATAATATACAGCAAGTAATCAAAGCATAATTTGATCAAGTTATAAGTACTGTTAGGTTGGGAACTAAGTTCCCGCCGTTTATTATAATTTAGATTTTTTTTAAGGTTTAATAAAAAATAACAACTAATTAATCAAAAATGTAGTCACCCTTGTTGTCTACAACTTCTTCCCAACGTTCAACAAGATTTTCAATACCTCTTTGGTAAAAATCACCCGATTTCAACTCGAACAATTGATCCAACCAAGCTCTCAATTTTGCATCAGAATTGAACGAAACTCCGCGCATAGCATTTGAAAGAGATCGAAAGAGGTGGAAATCCGTTGGTGCCAAATCAGGAGAGTACAGCAGGTGTGACAGCACTTCCCAGCCATGCGTTTCAATGGTTTCCTTGGTCATATTGGCGATATGAGGGCGGGTATTGTCGTGCAGCACAACTCCATCCTGACGATTAGGTCTTTTCTCTTGAATAGCCGTGTTGAGTCGTTCCATCTGAACATAGAGTTCCGCGGTGACCGTTTGGCTCCGTTCAAGCACTTCGTAATGGATAATCCCTACCCAGTCCCACCATACGCACAACATCGTTTTACACGGATGAAGATCTTGTTTCACGCGCGGTGTCGCTTGTTTACCTGGGCTAAGCCATTCCTTACGATGCTTCATATTGATGTACAGGCACCATTTTTCGTCGCCAGTAACGATTCGGTAAAGAAATCGTTGCTTGTGTCCATGAGTTGAGCGGTGACGAGCAAGCAAAGCAGTGGAGATTGTGGCTCGTTGATTTTTGTTGTTGTCACTTAAAACATGCGGAACCCATGCTCCATACTTCTGAACCTTTCGCATCGAGTGAAGATGCTTCTCTATAGCAGGGTGTGAGCATTCCATTTTCTCTGCCAGTTCCCTTGTCGTTTGGTGAGAATTTTCGTGGAAAAGTTGGTTTAATCGTTCTTCATCGAACTCAACTGGACGGCCAGAGCGAGGTGCGCCTTTGAGGTCAAAATTTCTATTTTTGAACTTGGCATACCAATCACGAGCGGTTCTTTCAGCTATGGTACCCTCTCCATACACAGCACAAATGTCGCGAGCAGCTTTTGCAGCCTTAGAACCTTGATTAAATGTAAAAGAAGAACGTGTCGAAAATCCACGTCTCTCTTAACTTGACATTCCATTTTAATGATCTGAAAATAAAACAAAAATTTATTAAAATTAACTAGAAAAAAAATAGATTCCAGAATGATTCAAAAATAGAATTCTTGAAAAAAAAATAAAATTCTTGAAAAAAAAATAGAATTCTTGAAAAAAAATAGATACCAAAATTTAAAAACGCAATAAATTCCAAAATTTAAAAAAACTACGGGAACTTAGTTGCCAACCGAATAGTATTTAGGATTAGACTCGTGTTGAAATGGTTAGCCAAATATGATAACATATATGATGTATTCTAGAGCAATCAGGGTATTCATCATATGCATTAGACTTACTGAGTACATTTATAGCAGTAGTATCAAGCGCACAACAGCAGTACTGGATAATCAAGTAGTAAACTAATAAGGTGAAGATCGTGGGAAGGAGGTCACTAACAATTAACGATCATTTATCAATAAAGTACTTAGAACATCAGAATACAAGAATAGAATTGGCAATCATTCAGGAAGTGATTATGATAATAGGTGTGTAAAAATGTAAGATCTAAGAATTAAAGTAGGTGTAATAGCCCATCTATAAGTATTTGGAATTCATAGCCAGGTACAAATTAAGGACAAAGGAATAATAAATTCATGATGGAAAGTAAAATAGTAATAATAGTTTTGTGTGTGGACTCTGCGTGTATGTGTATTTGAAACCATATTAGTCTATTTAATTTCACGAACAGGTATGTAGTAATATATATCTGGAAGATCCTGGAAGGAATTGTGCCAAGTTTTGGCATTGAAAGCTACACCAATGCCAGAACTGGTCGACACTTCATAGTGCCAAAAATCCCTGCAATACCATCGCGCTTCAGGACCAGCTACTGCAACAGCCTGGGTTTCAGGGGCCCACAACTTTTTAATATTCTCCCAAAGAGCCTGAGGAAACTGCACAAAGTAGATGTAAGCGTTTTTAAATCAAAGCTAGGCATCTTCCTGTCGAGAGTCTCAGATGAACCTACCTCACGGCAAGAAGTGCAAATGGGGGTAGCTACATCAAACGCCATTCTTCACCATGTGCTACCTATTAGAGGAAGCTCTCAGTAATAACAGTGTAACAAAATGGCGGTGGTCCAGCATAGTCACAGCTTCGAGCTGAAACGACAAAGAAATATAT
>NC_068993.1:45443439-45443879 GCF_001194135.2 Octopus bimaculoides | reverse complement strand
TATATATATATATATATATATAAAGAGAGAGAGAGAGAGAGAGAGAGAGAGAGAGAGAGCGAAATATATACATACAAACATACATACACGCATATGAGATTGCATATAATGCATGAATATATGTATTTATATATGTGTGCGTGTTATGTATTATATCTATATATATATACACATACGCAATGCACACATGCGCACACACACTCACAAATGTACACGTACACACACGCTCACACATATATATAAGTATACGTATTCATGTTTAAGTATATATGCGTCTACACGTACTCGAGGGCCTGTATTTGTTCGTTTGTATCTGAAGGGATGTGGGTGTGCGGGTTTGTGAACGGTTGATAATAGCTGTGTATATTCATGCATACGTGCGTACATTGCCGTGCGTGCGTGTGTGTGTCTGTGTGTGTGTGTGTGTGTGTGTGTGTGTG
>NC_068993.1:45442890-45443429 GCF_001194135.2 Octopus bimaculoides | reverse complement strand
TGTGTGTGTGTGTGTGTGTGTGTGTGTGTGTGTGTGTGTGTGTTCGAGAGCGAAAGATAATATAATATAAGATTAATTCCACATTACAAGAAGCTACTGAATCGATATAGTCTGATATTTAATGGAGATTGTGAAAATTGTACATATATATATATATATATGTGTGCGTGTGTGTGTGTGTGTGTGTGTGTGTGTAATTCAACGATAACCTTTCTCATAGATTCCGATTCCTGCCATACTCAGTTTGCTTTTATGTATTTGTGAATATATGCATGTGTATATATTTTTATATATTGTTATAGCACAATCAGTGTGTATGCATGTATAGAGGAATACATATGCATATGAGTGTATAGTATACACACATGCTCCAGATATATAAATATATATAAATATATATATATATACATACATATATATATAAACATATAGATATATGCATATATATATATAAACATATAGATATATGCATATATATATATAAATAAACATATAGATACATACATAGATATATATATTTACATATATACATATATATA
>NC_068993.1:45442023-45442644 GCF_001194135.2 Octopus bimaculoides | reverse complement strand
TGTGTGTGTGTGTGTGTGTGTGTGTGTGTGTATGTATATACATGAAGAGGGAAAGAGGTGGATATGTGTATGGGAAGTATATGACATTCTGTCTCAACGAATGTTTTCCTAAATTAGCACCCAAATCCATAATCATCCTGAAATAATACGTGGACAAAAAAAAATCAGCTCCGCGCTGCTCCTTTGGTTAAAAAACAGGCGTTTTAATAAAAGATATGCTGAAACACTGATAGTTATAATGGAGTGGTAAGCTGTCCACTTCTCTGTATATCCCACATTCTTTTGTTAATCGTCTCTCTCTTTTCTCTCTCATTCACTCTCTCTCTCTTTCTCTCATTCTCTCTTTCTTTCTTTCATTCTCTCTCTCTTTCTTTCATTCTCTCTCTCATTCTCTCTCAATTTCTTTCATGGACACACATTCGCGTACATACACACACAACTTTGTTATTCATCTCTCTTTTCTATTACAAACCTCGCCATACACACACATACACGTTCCCCTTCTCTTCCAATTTTTCATCTCTTTCTCTCTGCATCTCTCCTCTCTTTCTCTATACTCTCATTCACTCTCTCTCTCTCTCTCTCTCTCTCTCTCTCTCTCTCTCTCTCTCTCTCTCTCTC
>NC_068993.1:45441046-45441824 GCF_001194135.2 Octopus bimaculoides | reverse complement strand
CTCTCTCTCTCTCTCTCTCTCTCTCTCTCTCTCTCTCTCTCTCTCTCTTTCTCTCTCTAAAATGATCCTCTATGCGCAGTATACATTGAAGCGGTATAGTTATTATAATTCATCTTTGCAAACTTGGGAAGATTACTATGCAATTTCAAAATCACATCGGTGGTTGAACATGATTTCCGTTATTATTGAGCAGAGCATTCCCTCAAAGTGACCCTTAGGTAAAATATACGAAGCCCAGTACATCCATCATGACCACCCATCTGATAAGTGTACAGCAGGCACATGCATCACAACCATATGTGTGCAACATGGTGATCGCATATCAAGATAAACAGCGCATGACTTTGCATGTGGGGCCCTGTAAGAATTTTCTTCTGACCGAGTAACCCATCCCGCTAAAAGGGTCCCTAAATATGGGTTGTTTACCGGTGTTGAACGAAGCAGCATTGTTTCCAGAGTTTAATTATTCAAACCCCAAAGAATTCCTCTTAGCACATGGCTAAAATGTTCCCCCACTACTTCTGCTCGGGATCAGAGATGCATATATCGTCAGCCACCAAGGGCCATGATCAACTGGTTATGGTCAAACAACTGAGACGTAAATCTATGGTATTGAGCATAATATTTGCTGTAGCCCATCTTTTATACCAAGACAAAACCATGTACATGATAACACTTCCTAACAGTTAATGCAAAATTCATATGTGAAATGAGCTCGCAGGAAGATGGGAAAATAACGAATTTTAATATTCACTATTTAGTTAGTATATATATATAT
>NC_068993.1:45440529-45441036 GCF_001194135.2 Octopus bimaculoides | reverse complement strand
ACACACGAAGAAGGAAAGTATTGCTGGAGAGGTCACAGATGTGTGACGAAAGATTTCCAAACAATAGACATCAGTTAGAATAAGAAAAGTAATAAACTGTGAAGAGTGAAGAGCGAATATATAGTGTGTGTGTTTATTTGGCAAAAAGAATGACCGTTACTTAATGCAACAATGTGTGTGTATGTGTATGTCATTTCTTTACTACCCACAAGGGGCTACACACAGAGGGGACAAACAAGGACAGACAAAGGGATTAAGTCGATTATATCGACTCCAGTGCGTAACTGGTACTTATTTAATCGACCCCAAAAGGATGAAAGGCAAAGTCGACCTCGACGGAATTTGAACTCAGAACGTAGCGGCAGACGAAATACCGCTAAATATTTCGCCCGGCGTGCTAACGTTTCTGCCAGCTCGCCGCCCATGTGTGTGTGTGTCTGTGTGTGTACATTTAGGTGGAAGCGTGGCTATGTGGTAAAGACTTTGCTTCCCAACCACTTGGCATCT
>NC_068993.1:45436805-45437605 GCF_001194135.2 Octopus bimaculoides | reverse complement strand
TATATATATATATATATATGTACATATATATATATATATATATATTTATTGCTGTACCGTCTCTAAGAGCCAAGATAATTTCAGTAAATCACGAATTGATTTTTGTATGGTATTTAATACAGCATGATTCATTTTTATTGTTTAAATTCATGCCACCGCTCACATTGATCTACGTATCTTAGCTCAGTTATATTTAATTATGTGAATGATCCAAAACCATAAAACTTCGCAACAATTGTTGTATATGTCAAACTCTTAACTTCTGCCGGAGTCAAATTAACACAACGGCTATGCTACTGGCGCATATTGAGGCAGAAACGCATGCATCGCCTTTGGACCAACTAAAAAACAGAAATCACCAAAAATGTTTTTCTTCATAGCATGCCAATTCTAGAGAATTCTTCAGCCTTAAGGTTATCGTACGTTCTTTCGGCGGCATTTTCTCTGAGGCGGTTGTTTACCTTCTCTTATAGGACAGAAAATTTAAATAAATCAGGATATGACATTTAATGGGAGTCAGTTCGTCTTTATTATCCAAATTCGTGCCGCTATCCGCATTCACTTATTTCTCTTTTTAAATACATACATACATTCATTTGTGCGTGTGCATGCGTGCGTATGTATACATGCGTGTGTATGCGCGCGCGCGTGTGTGTGTGTGTGTGCGGGTGTATGTCTACATATATTTATATATATATATATATATATATATATAAACATATAGGGATCAGCATGAGTTGCTTCAGCATCAGTTGCTTCAGCATGAGTTGCTTCAGCATGAGTTGCTTCAGCATGAGTTG
>NC_068993.1:45434567-45436358 GCF_001194135.2 Octopus bimaculoides | reverse complement strand
GACCCCAGGACTTATTCCTTGTATGCCGTATCGGTCACTTGTGCCGAACTGCTAATTTACGGGGACGTAAACGAGCGGTGTTGGGGGAGGGGGGCATACACAGACACACAAACATACATACACACACACACACACACACACACACACACACATAAAAATATATAGACAGATAGACAGACAGATAGATAGATAGATAGATAGATAGATAGATAGATAGATAGATAGATAGATAGATAGATGGATGGATTGATAGATAGAAAGAAAGATAGATCGATAGATAGATAGATAGATAGATAGATAGATAGATAGATAGATAGATAGATAGATAGACCTTTTGTATTGTTGTAGTATTAAGAAATAATTAATGTCTATAATACATTGCTAATTCATCCAGACTGTTCAAATCGATACAGTTATATTCAGCTTAAGCTCATGATGTTCGTCATGTGAAATATATAATTGGAAAGAATTCCAGAAAGTTCTTTACGAGATGGAGGTGTTTGGTATAACGTTTACTTCGAAGTTTGGTTGTCCAGATTCCATAAGCGTGATGTGGGGCGTAGTAGTAGCTTTTATGATAGCCGTTCGACAAACGTAGCTCTTGTTTAACTTTGTATTAGTCTTGGCCGATCAGATCGATGAACATAGACGTTCAGGCTGTGTCCAATCCGTCTATTTTATCTTAATATATTCTGTATCTAGAAACAAATTAACCAATTCATCATTACCTTTTTTTAAGAAGATAATTTGGAAAGTTTAGACTTTTACTTTTAGTTGTTAGAATGACCACCTAGAATTTTCTGCATTTGTTCTGGACGAATGCTTTGGTATTGCTGTAAATTCTAAGAAATGCAATGAAACAAAAGGATCTCAAAAATCCTGTTAACCTGTGTGCAAATATGTCCCAATTATCCCTATAGTCGTTTATATTTACCCAGAATGTACCTAGAACTTTATTACACAATGTACCAAGCTTTCTTTAAGAGAGTAGTGTGTGCATTCAGCAGTATCTCCATTGTTGACTCAATTCTCTGGTGTATACGTATCTCAACCTACGATGAAAGCGATAAACCTCTGTCATATCACGACTCTTGTTTTGAATTAAAAAAAAAAACATTGAATAATGTAGTTAAAGACAAGATTGTCGTGACATTCAGGTATCGCTTCTCCATAGGACTGATAGATCGATACGCTAATATCATTTACTTTTCGGTGGAACCTTCAATTTGAAGCAATCAGCCACACAACGAATATTGACAGGAAAATAAAACTGTTCACAGGCAATAGGTGCAGGACAAACTCAAAGACAGGAATGTACAAATGCATGCATGAGCTTATATATATATATATATATATATCAGTTTGAAATATTTCACCAAAAAGGAGAATTATAATTGTGACTAGGGTGTTAGAAATACCTACATTGCTAGAAATAAGAGCTATCATACTCCAATGTTGTAGTCAGCGCACGTAAATGTAAACATATACACTTACTGGGACCTTAATCGTCCGAAAAATGCCGATCGAGATTTCTTAATACTGACATCAGTTTCGGCAATTTTCGTTGCCTCATCAGTTAGGACTGGCTTGACACTGCAACTTTTTCCGGACTCGCATCTCTATTAGTATATATGTTTTCGTCATCCAAATCAAAGGATGATTTAGCAATTCACTAATGTGTACAAATTGACGAAAGCATATATACTAATGGAGAAGCGAGTACGGAAAAAGCCAAAGTTTCGAGCCAGTCTTAGCTGTGTAAATATATATATATATATATATATATATATA
>NC_068993.1:45433448-45434145 GCF_001194135.2 Octopus bimaculoides | reverse complement strand
ATATATATACGTATATACATATATATACAAATATACATGCACCAGCATGACCGCAGCCACTTGGTTGAAACACATAAATAAAAATACACATATAAACATACGGACATATTTGTTATGAGCGACAGAAACCTTTTTTATTCAAAATAGGAATCAGTATATCATGCTTAAAGCACATATATCCTTACCATTTTTATAATACTGCAGGTTATGAGGCCTTCTCCGATGTCTGTAATTTAAGTAGATGTGTGTGTGTGTATTGTGTGTGTTTGTTGTGCGTATGTATGCGTTTGTGTGTGTTTGTGTGTATTTGTGTGAGTGTGTGTGTATGTAGGTATACCTAACTGAAAGCAGATGTACTGTAACATAAAAGTGCGGTATTCATTTTGAGAAAGAATTTCGTATTGCCGTATAGTGCTAAAAGCCAGAGAAGCACCACCAGCAGACAAAAAAGCATTCACTGCCTGTTCTAGACATTTTATTCTCTGTTATTTTATATTTCTGTGACTTTTAGTACCTTACGTCGAACGTGATTCTTTCTCAATATGAATACCAATATACATATTGCAATTCGGTACTAAAACAGCTTATAAAAGTTTTTTTCTTTTCTTTTTTTTTAAGTATGCCGATCACTGGTTGAAATTGATATTATTTAATAATATTAACTTCTACTCTTATACATACATACATACATATATAT
>NC_068993.1:45431287-45433291 GCF_001194135.2 Octopus bimaculoides | reverse complement strand
TATATATATATATATATGCATGTATGTATATAATAGAGAGATAGAGAGAGATTACAGTAATATTAGCACCAAGCAGTCTTTAGGCATATTCGAACTTCAGGTTAGTTGAAATATGTTTGTGACATATTTCAGCTGCTAAAAGCAAATTCAGTGTAGTTATGGTGAAGAAAACTTCTCTCTTATAGTAAAAAAAAGGTGTAAAAACAACATATCGGTCCACTACTGCCACCTGTCAGATTTCCACACATCGATGTTTCTAGCACACACACGCACACACACACATACACCGTGCGCGCATATATATATATGTGTGTGTGTGTGTGTGTGTGTGTGTATTTTTCTGTTCAGTTAAGAAAAACAATTTTACATCAATCTGAAGTGTTATTCCATACATTTGTAGAGTAAAAATTTATTATTTTTTAAAAGAATAATATTGATAGTGACGTCGACGTTTTGGCCAGCTAAGACATCGTCGAACTGTGATGCATTAAGTTAATTTGGGTTTTATATAGTCTCTGTTGATATAAAATATTCCTGAGGTGTCTGGAGTGCAATGAATGTTGATTAGGTTCTAGGGTAGATTTTATTGATTAGACTTAGGGTCATATTATTGTTTGGATTTTATTCATGCATGTAGAGCCTTATAAACAGGTGTGTATATTCAAGTGTGTCAGCTTCAGGTCATGGGATCGTTTTAGCCGTTCACAAAAAAGAAGTAGGTATGTAGAGGAAGTTTTTTTAATCAGCAGATGTGTCATTAGATTTGGTTTCTTTTGGTTTTATTGGATTTAATTCTTCGCTCTGGCAGAGTAAAAGCCCAAGCTCAAAGTTTCGTCCAGCATTTAACACTTAGTAAATAGGTGTATCGGCTTTTTTGTAACGAAACTTTCAAGGGTTTACAAAATCATATAAGTAGGTGGTATTTTTAGCTGGCCAGAAAAGATGGCTTTTGACACTTTTCATGTCTCAAATGAACAAAAATGAGAAGTACACTCTTGTTTAAAATATTCAGTAGCTGTTTAAATCTGAATTACTCTTTGGGTGTTAAAATTGAAAGTCTAGAAGTTTAGGTCATGCTCTAAATGTAATTTAAATATTTTCTGGCCTCATATAGGAAACTTAGCTTGTCATAAAAAGATGAATAGATATGTATTTATATACATAATTTAAAATTTCTCTGTGGCAGTGTCTGTTAAAAAAAACTAGGTATGGGTTTGTCTAAGAACTCATTATGTCTTCAATAAATTCAGTTATTTTTGCTTTTTTTATTATTTATGCCTTATAATCTATTAATCTGCGTCATTAATCTTTCATCTTCTCCGTCACTTCTACTTTCATTTCTGTATTCCTTCATTTTCCTTTTTTATCTTTCTTTATTCGTCTTCATCTGCTACTCTTTCCTGCTCTCCTTCCTCTTTACACATGTATCAATCATTTCTTTCTAACACACGCATAGGCGTTTGCTTATACATTCATATATAAAAACACACAGATACATACATACATATATTCATACACACATGTGTGTGTACGTGCGAGCGTGTGTAAAATGTATATGTACATACACACACACACACACATATACGCATGCACATGTGCATACATATGAATTTTATACACATATATATATATGTATATGTGTGTGTGTATATATATATACATGTGTGTGTGTGTGCGTGCGTGTGTGTGTGTGTGTGTGTGTGTGTGTGTGTGTGTGTGTGTGTGTGTGTGTGTGTGTGTGTGTGTGTGTGTGTGTGTGTGCTTGCTTATATATCACTATCCACATACAAACATAAACACACGAACAAGATCATCATATAATCATCATACATCGCATATCTTAAAAACTCATAAAATCCAACATATTAAATTTCACCTTGTCGAAAAATAATAAACATTATTCGTCGAAATAAATTAGTTTTGTCTCATCAAACTTGAATTTTGACAGGACTGCAGACTGGGGTCAGCGCCGAACTAACTTCCTTCATTATCGTCTTTATCGTA
>NC_068993.1:45418546-45425492 GCF_001194135.2 Octopus bimaculoides | reverse complement strand
GTGTGTGTATGTGTGTTTTTGTGTGTGTGTTTGAGAAGTATGTGTGTATATGCGTATGTGTATGCGTGTGTGTGCGCGCGCGAGTGTGTGTGTGTGTGTGTGTGTGTGTGTGTGTGTGGACTGGCTGGAAAACTGTTTTCTCCTTCTTTACTTTGTGGTTCGGTAAAACAGAGATAGAATAAGCGTCAAGGCGGTTCAATGGCTAAAACAAGCAAAAGAAGAAAAGGAATAAAAGAATATCAGAATATGAACGAAATTTCTCAGAAAGAAATAAAAATAGAAACAAAATAATGCCAAAATGAAATTTATGTACAAAGCAAAGGAAAATGCCAAATAAGGTTAAATGTAAGAGAACAATGAAAAAAATACGGTGGAGTATACAAAGAAAGAAATAAAGGGAAAAGAGAGAGATAGAGAGAATACACAATAGAGTAATTTTGAAGCAAGATGACTACCAGATATTTTTATGGTGAGTTAAGAATACATGGGACAATGACAAGTCATCGTTATGGAGAATACTTACATGCGAGTTTTGATGTATATTCTGGTCACAAGGATTTTAGAGGCATTAGGAAATTCAGTGAAGAATCTAAAAACCGTAAAAGTGCCCTATGTCACATGTTTTATGTCTTCCATATATATTCGTACGTACATACGTACATAGGTACGAAGACACACACATATATGTACGCATGTATGTATAGTAAATCTTATGTGTACGGCTAGATGTATGACTGCTCTTGTTGAGTTTAGAACACCATGTAGAATATTATCATTCAATTTCCTTGCAGTATAGTAGTGTCGTTATTGCTGTACTTGCTCTGTAGAGCAAATTTAAGAGACATTATGATTAACACAGGTTGATATCATTTATTTCATGCGTATGTAGCGAAGAACTTATATGAACCTGAGTTGAACATAATTTCTCATACATACATAGAATTCGTGAATATTGGCACACGCACGCACACACGCACACACGCACACACTCGCACTCACACACACATACATACATACATACATACACACACACCCACACACACACACACATAAATATACGTAGTGAACCTGCGTGAAATTCAACCTACTGTCTTAATATCGGCATAATTGATAAAGTTGGAAGTATTGGACTTATTTATAAAGCCATAGGCTGAAAAGCTTAAAGTAAATGAAATTACTCCATTTTTACTACTTCGCATACTTGCTTAGGATTTAGCATTTCGACGATATAATAAAGTACTTGACTGGTACAAGTCAAGTAGTGGGGCCGATGTAATCGACTACCCATCCCCACCCAGTGTGTGTGGGAAGTTGTACAGGCATTGAGCAAAAAATTGAAAGAAAATTATAATTATCGTTATCGTTATTATTATTATTATAATTATTGTTCAGTAGTTTTATTTTTATAACGTGCTTTCACTTCACTACCGAGCGCAGCTCTGTGCGCCTTGGGTATGTGCTGTGGTTTGCTGTGGTGCTCTTACGTTTACTGCATTGAAAGTGTTTTGCGTAGAATGTGTGCAGTACCCAGTAGTGCAATTTTCTGTATGTTATATATATTTGTAAGTCCTGGTGTTTTTGTTATGTATTTGTCTGAATATTTTTTTATTATACCTAAGGCACCTACTATGATAGGAATTGCTTCTGTTTTTAGATTCCACATTCGAGTTATCTCTATTTCCAGGTCTTTGTATTTTGAAAGTTTTTCCATTTCTTTTAGAGAAACGTTGTCATCTGCTGGTATTGATACATCAATTAGAAAGCATTTTTCTTCTTCATGATCTTTGACAACTATATCTGGTCTATTTGCCTTTATTATTATTATTATTATTATTTTAATTATTATTATGTGGTGAAAACACAGCTTATTTTGTTGGGTATGATGGAAAGTGTCAGCTGTCCACAGCCAGTAGACTAATGTGACACTTGTTTACTGGTCATGCTTCAAGAACCCTACGACGAATTCTTAGTTTCAAGTAATGCCGATTCTTGTAGTTGTTCTACCTTCACTCTTGCACCAATGTTTTTCAGCCATGTTGATAGTTGAGTGCTGATAATTCCAAGTGCACCAGTTACTATTGCTATTATGTTTACTCTCCTCGTATTTCCCACTTCAAATCGTCCATATTTGTTTATTTTTATTTCTTTCACATTGATCCTGTTGTCGCCGGGCCGTGCGATGCTGATTATCATGCATATTCATTTTTATTCACCACAACAATGTCCGGTTTCCGATGTCTGGTCAGGTGATCGCACTGGATCATTACATCCCATAGGATTTTGCAATTCTCATTCTCGGTGGCTCCTTCTGGGGTTTTCTCATACCGAGTCTTTGCTCTTTGTAGGCCGCAATTTCCAAAGAATGGATCGTTCTTGCCACAATGTCATGGCGTCTTTTGTATTCGCGTTATACCAATTTCGGCCATTCGCTAACGATGTGCCATACCGCTTCACCCCTCTCACCAAACATTCTGCATTTATCGCTGTCGGTAGTGTTGTCTATTCTGCACTTCACATAGTTGGTCCTTGACGCCTGTTCTTGAGCTGCACAAATTAGTGCTTCTGTCTCTATCTTCAGGTCACTCCTCCTCATTCATGGCCACCGCTCCTCTGTATCCGTGTTGGCATTCACATCTCTTGAAAACTGACCGTACATTTTTTTCCTTCCATGCTTTTTTCTTTTTTTTTCTGTTCATTTCTTGTTCAAATTGTTCTTTCATTACATAATTTTTAGCTATGATGACGGCAGACTTCTTCGTATGTCTGAACAATGGCTCAACAGCACTTTTTATATACCACCCTAAACTTTTTCCCTCTGCTTCGATACAGTCCTGGCAACTGATCAAACCTCTCTCACCCTTTCTTCTGGACAAGTACAGCCTATCGGTGTCACTCTTAGGGTGGAAGGCTCCGTGTACTGTCAACATTTTCCTGTTCTTGTTATCCATTTTCATCCCTTATCTCTTTTGCGATTTTATAATTCCCGCTCCATACCGAAACGATGTTATCGCCCACGTATTAACGGCTTGGATATTATTCCATCCAGTCAACACCAACAGTAGTTTTCAGAAATATTCCATCCCCAGTTGCTCTTTCACTTCCTTTTCCATTATCTCGTGGAACTTTAAGTACTCCAAGGTATTTATAACTTTCCGTCTCAATTTGTTTAATCTCTAACCGTCTCAATTATTATTATTATTATTATTATTATTATTATTATTATTATTATCATTATTATTATTATTATTGAGTGAGAGAGTAGAGCACGCCATCAAATTGTCTTTGTACAGCTTCTAACGTTACAGATGTACTACGGCGGTGTCAGCTGTTCACTACTAGTGAACTAAGGTAACGGCTCTTATTTTTCGAGCACCATCCGGAGTATTCGGGCGGTACCAAGTAGTGCTGTTTTCTGCAAGTGCTTCGCCCTTATTACAGCCCCTATTATTATTATTATTATTAGTAGTAGTAGTAGTAGTAGTAGTAGTAGTAGTAGTAGTAGTAGTAGTAGTAGTAGTAGTATTTTTAAAGTGCATTACATTGGAAGAATCGTTAAGGCGTCTGACAAAACAAAATATGTTGCATTTTTAGATGTCCTTTAAGTTTTATATTCAAATCCGGACAAAGTCAACTTTGTTTTTCATTCTTCCAGCGCCGATAAAATGAGGAAGAAGTCAAGTACTGTAGTCTAGTTCATCGACTAACTCCACACCCCGAAATCTGTGGCTTTAGGCATATATTACGAATCATTATTATTGCTATTACTGATTTACTGTTTGCTGATGAGGTGGTTGTTTAACACTAGCAGTCTGGCCCGGCGGTTCTCTTAGGATTTGGAATATTGCTACGCTTTACTTCATGTAAAATTCTTTATATATTTTTCCGATTTTTTTTTTCTTTATTTGAAGTCTTATTAGACTTCGAATTTCTTAAGTGCCCACAACGATTTTTTGTGGTGTGTCTTCTGGGTATATTATACTCTTTTCGATATTTTATTTATACTCTTTCTTTTCCTCGGGTAACAGCATAGACTGCTAAAGACAAAAGCGGTAACAATATACACGCCTACAAGAATTTCATAGAAAATTAAGTTAACCTGCGAAAATCTAAACCAAGTTTGTAAGCATAATGATAGAGAAAATAAATTATGACAATTGAAATAACGTGGTCGATTACGAACACAGACTCAGACATACATTAATACTTTGGAAACTGAACAGCAGACAAACACAATTGTAATATAAACACAGACGCTGCCACGAGCATAATGACGGTATAGTTTTGTCAATGTCAAAAGCCAAAGAGAAGTTCCAAATACCAAACATTACTCTGAAAATAAAATATCGTATGCTAGATAAAACATGAAGAATTCTGCTTCTTTGTCTGGCAATTGTATTGAAAAGGAAATCAGAAGTGACATACATTGTTTCTCTAAAACTGGAGAGGATTAGAGTATATCTTCAATAGAGCATTTAAATTAACCCATGTCTGATGTGTAAATCTATGTACTTTCCCTCAACCCCTGCATGGCATATGGGTGTGTGTGCTTAGTCTTCAAAACGAAGATGATGCCAGGGGACAGGCTCAGCTGGTGCGTCACAAGCCTTCCCACTCTCTAAGTTGACAAAATATGGGGTAGTCTACTAAAAGGATCAACTTCAGGAACGTTACATTTTTCGTTGACCTTTTATCTCGTCATCAAATTTTCAGCATTGTACTGGTAGATTGTGAATAAAGAAATATTCTGGAACGGTTAGTAATCCCGACAGTGTCTGCATGATCATGTGTGTCTTAACGAGTTTGGAAGCCAATGTAGCCATGCCGGAACTGGAACCCATTGTAGATACAGAATGAAAGGTCGTATGAGTGGCAATGCAAGAAAGAAGCCCCAGTTCATAAACGGTGAGAACTCCTATAGGTTATTTTGCCCTAGAAGCAGGAAAAGCAGAGAAATGAGGCACCAGAATCTGTAAAAGAGAAATCAGAGAAATCTGGTCAGGAGTCCAAAAGCGAAGACAGATGAAATGCCGCTAAGCTTTCCGCTCGGTGTGCTAACGATTCTGCCACCGCGCCGCCTAAATAAGAGTGATTTCAAATTTGACAATAATGACGAACAAGGACAGACAAAGGGATTCAGTCGATTACATCGACCCCAATGCGTAACTGCTACTTATTCAATCGATCCAGAGCGGATGAAAGGCAAAGTCGATCTCGGTGGAAATTGAACTCAGAACTTAGCGACAGACGCTATACTGCTGAGCATTTCGCCCGGCGTGCTAACGATTTCGCCAGCTCGCCGCCTTAATAATAATAATAATAATAATAATAATAATAATAATAATAATAATAATAATAATAATAATAATAATAATAATAATAATGATGATGATGATGATGATAATGATGATGATGATGATGATGATGATGATGATGATGATATAATGCGGTCTCACGTATGAAGCGACGAATTAGTTGTTATACATATTTTGCGTAACTTCGGAAAATGCGATCAGGTCATAATATGTATAATATTCGCGTTATGAATTGACAGAGGTGTTGGGGCGTCACACAAAATACCGCGTGGCATTTATCCTGTTTTTTTATGTTAACAATTCAAGCACCATCTACACCAGCTATACATATCATGTCATGGTTTATGAAATCGACTAACTCTTATCCCAAACTTACTGGTCTTGTGCCTATAATAGAAGTATTCTATTGTGTAGCATGTCTACAAGAACCCTAGCTTTTATATAGCATTTTTATACGTAGCCACATGATTCTGTATCCTCTTTGTATAAATTCTATTGTATGCATGTCAGTTAATTAAGATATGCCTACTTTAGCTTTACTTTTGCTATAGTTTATAGAAATAGATACACGAAAGATAGATAGATAGATAGATAGATAGATAGATAGATAGATAGAGAGAGAGAGAGAGAGAGAGAGAGAGAGAGAGAGACAAACAGACAGACAGACGGACAGACAGACAGAGAGGGGAGAGAAATATATAGAGAGAGAAAACGAGAGAGAGATAGACACACGTACGTTTGTAGATGTCTCTGTTTCGTTGTTTCACTTACTTTCTCTGTCTTTCTGTCTGTCTCTCGCTGTGTCTAACTTTCTCTCTCTCTATCTCTCTCTCTCTCTCTCTCTCTCTTTCTTGCTGGCTCTGTCTTTCTCTCGCTCTCTCTCACTCGCTCTCTCTCTCTTTCTCTCTCTCCATCTCTTTCTCCTTGTATGTCTATGTGTTCGCCTGTTTCTTCATTCATAGATAGATAGATAGAGAGATAGATAGATAGATAGATAGATAGATAGTTAGACAGATAGATAGAGGGTAGTAAAATTTGTAACCCTGCTTATGTATGTATGTGGTTATTTCTATCTATATATTTATGCATATGCGTGCAAGAATTGATAAACAGAGAGAGAGAGAGAGAGAGCGAGAGAGAGTAAAAGAAGAGGACAAACAGACAGAGTGAGCAAAAAACAAAAAAAAGCGACAGATGGATAAAGACATTGTTGCAGAGACAGTGACAGTCAGAACGATATCTAAAACGATAGATTGAGTGAAGGACGTGATTAAAAATAAAGATACAAATAGTTAGTCATATTCTAAAAAAAATTATTATATGTTTACGCCATTGCTGACAAGCCAGATGGAACTAATGAGTGAAGTATTTTGTCACAACTGTGTATATACACATAACAATAAACATACATAACACAGCAGCAGCTACATACATACATACAAAAATTCACGAAATTGCATGTGAACGTTCGTGCCTATATGGCTTAATCACGTAATGTATGCTTTGCTCCATCCCTCACTATCCATCCCTCTATCACTGGTTATACATAAAACCATATATGTACCTATATATATATGTGTGTGTGTGTGTGTGTGTGTGTGTGTGTGTGTGTGTGTGTGTGTGTGTGTGTGTGT
>NC_068993.1:45417561-45418360 GCF_001194135.2 Octopus bimaculoides | reverse complement strand
TGTGTGTGTGTGTGTGTGTGTGTGTGTGTGTGTGTGTGTGTGTGTACAGATAAATGGCAGCAACATCAAGAAGCCGCATCAACAAATAATTGTTTTATTGTTAGAAAGATTCTTCTGAAATAAAAGTTTTATTTTGGTAAATACACATTCCGTTAATTGGCTTCATTGTTCCTCATAGAATTTATTTCCGTCTCACGCTTTGAGCAGTGTTAAACTTGTTCTGTCAAAGACCTTTTCTGAAAGAGACGTTTTTCTGCCCTTGCGTCATTTTTGATGAAACGAAATATTGTCTGCAATGCAATAATAATAATAATAATAATAATAATAATAATAATAATAATAACGATATCGATAATGATAATAACAACACCAACAACAACAACAATAATAATAATATCTGATCTTAACCGATTGGAAGTGTAATCAGCTTCTGAACTTCACCGATTAGTAGTGTTATCAGCTTCTAATCTTTAACGATTAGAACATTCTTTTGTCTTGGTGTAAAAGATGGGCTACAGCAAATATTCTACTCAATATCACAATGCCCTAATGCAGTTCCAGGCAGTGGCTCACATGGCTTCTGATCTGAACCGATTGGACGTGTTATCATGTACTTTGTTTTGTCTTGGTATTAAAAGATGAGCATTCATTGCTCTCTCAAATATTAATTATAATAATAATCCTTTCTACTATAGTCAGATCATCGATGATTTCACATGTTGATGCTTTATAATATACATATATATATATACATAAATATACATAAACATATGTATATATATATATATATATATATATA
>NC_068993.1:45411143-45417551 GCF_001194135.2 Octopus bimaculoides | reverse complement strand
TATATATTTATATGTACATGTATACGCATACAAAGGAATCAATTATTATTATTATTATTAGGTGTATTATATCTAAAATATTTAAAATAATATAATACACCTAATGATAATAATAACTGAAATCTTCGTATGCATATACATATACATATAAATATATATATATATGTGTGTGTGTGTTTATGTATATTTATGTATATGTATGTATATGTAAAAGTGTGTACATATGCATGTATTTATATTTATAACTAAACCTTATGAACTTTTTTAACTCTCTGACGAAGCCCAGAGACACACCTAAGTACCTTAATCTTATCGACCAAATACTTCAGTTCACTAAAGGGATGGAAGTAGAGTGAGGTACTATGGCCTCTTGGCTGAAACAGCTGTAAGATACTATCCTAGTTTCTATGCTCTACGTTATATAATTTAATAATTACTGGTATTTTTATATATTATGTATGTAAAGCATATGTTATACATGTATGTATATTGTTATAATTGTGTTTTTTTTAATAAATAAATAGATATAATATAATGTCTAAAAGTTGATGGATACCACCTCTTAATCCTCTCCATTTTCTTATTGCTGTATAAATTAAGGGCAAAAAAACTTTTTACCCTCACCCATTTATTACATTCAGTAGTGTATATATATGTTCGAGTGAAAAACAGATTTAATATAAAACAACTGCGGTTGGTTTGTTCCCCTAAACTCTTCAAGATGGTGCCCCAGCATGGCCACAGTCCAGTTACTGAAACAAATAAGCAATAAAAGATGAGTATCAAAATGGGAGAAACAGATTAATAATTTTTGATGTGCGCAGTCGTAACAAACTGTTATCTCTCCTTAGTTTGTATAGAAGAATAACAGTGAAAATTCTATTTTTACCTTTGTCATTTAATTCTGTTATGTTCGTCTTGTTAAGTAACTCTCCATTGCAAACCGGTTCAAAATCCTGAAGTTTGATGTCTCAGGAATTAATATATTCCGTGAAGTCTTTCGAAATATAACATTCAGCTATGCTCGCTTTGAATGTAAAACCACGCAGTTTTCTTCTTTTCATTTTCTTTTGTTCTCTCTTCACCTTGTTTCTTAGCGATAAGCAGAAAGCTATGTCCAGGAATTCACTATTTTTCTTTTACAACTAAATCCGGCAAATCTTTTCTCGGAACATCTCGTCCAAAATGTTTAACATCCCTTTCTAATTCACTGCTCCTTTACGGTAAACAAAAGCGAACTGACTTTTGTGCATACTGCTCTCTAAAACCTTTCAGCTAATCTCGTCCTGATAATACAATTTCATTTGGGAATTTGTATTTTTTTTTTTCGGCTTTTGGATTGACGACAAGCCCCTGAGATAAGAATTACATCTGAAATATTTGAAGTAGAAACTTCAAAACAGAATATTTCGTTACGTTCAGGGCTTTCTATCAATCTGAGCAATTCATATATGTACGCATACTTGCATTACTTGTTAGTGCAAATGATGTTACATATTATAGTGTGCTCGTATGTATTTCTGGAACTTTACGGATATGAGCTTCTATAATACAGAATGGTGTGAATTATCGTTTCGTTCTTATTGTAATGGACGTTGCCGTTATTGTTCTATTGCTGTTGTGAGCATGAATGTATGTGAGGTTTGTGCATGTCTACAGCTATGTGGATGTGTAAAGTGTTGTGCATGCGAATGTGAGTAGATTTACATGTACAGAGGTATATGCTTAAGTACTTGAACGACCCACGCAAATGCATGCTCCTGGGTGTATTTATGTGTGTTTGGATATATGCATGTTTTGAAATAGGTGTATGAATGTCTACTACATCTATTCCCAGAAACATGTTTGTTGTTGTAAGCACGTATACGAGGTATTTTCAAAAAGTATCTGATTTTATTTTTTCTCGCCAAAACAAATTCAGCGTGGACAAAATCCTTTAAGGGAGAGGTGACGCTACGCTCCCTACGCTTGCGTCAAATTTTTCACGCCGTGGGCCGCGTCAGATCTGGGCTGTTACCGTCTTGACTACAGGCGTGTAGTTCGCGCTCGTCTGGTTTCCGTTTCCACCGAA
Organism: Octopus bimaculoides; assembly: GCF_001194135.2. Lineage (NCBI taxonomy): Eukaryota > Metazoa > Mollusca > Cephalopoda > Octopoda > Octopodidae > Octopus > Octopus bimaculoides. The sequence goes on along the minus strand of NC_068993.1, from coordinate 45,415,480 downwards.
CGCATCGAGCAGTGCTATTGCATCAAATTTTGTCAAAAGCTTGCTGATACTCAAGCTAAAACCATCCAGAAGATTCAGCAGGTCTGTGGCAATGATACCATAGACAAAGCTTAGATGAAGTTGTACAACCGCTTCAAACATGGTCGCACCTCAGTAGAGACCGAGGCACGCTCAAACAGGCCATCCTCAAACCGAAACAAGGGCGAATAGCTACCGTCGTGTAACAATCCAGGAAATTGCTCATGAAGTCGGAATAAGCACCGGTTCAGTGAATTCTATTTTAACGGAGGATTTGTGAATGTGGTGAAAGTCGAGAAAAACTGTCCCCAATGTTCTGGCGATGCAGTGAAGGCAATTTCGCATGGAAATCGCTCAGGACATGTTGGGCTGTGCAAGCCACGCCTAATTTTTCATGAAAACTATCATCACTAGTAATGAGATATGGGTTTATAGTCTCTGCTCGATACGTTCGGTCATCTTGCGGGAAAACGAAAATCCGACGAACAGCACTATACTCATGTACTCTAGTCGTAACAGCTGGGAATTGACGCGACCTACTGGCCCGAAGGTTTTCGGCCATGCGCAGGAAGAGTTGTGTCACGTACAACCCAAGGGATTTCGCCCGTGTAGCATTAGTTTAGGCGCGAAAAATAAAGCAAATACATTTTGAATGCACCTCATATTTGTTATGTTAACTCAGTCTTCTTGTTAGTACGTTTAAATGATTATATAAGTAAATAGAGATAGATAGATAGATAGATAGATAGATAGATAGATAGATAGATAGATAGATAGATAGATAGATAGATGGATAGATAGATAGAGAGAGAGAGAGAGAGAGAGAGAGAGAGAGAGAGAGATAATTATTTATGTTTCTTGCTATTTAACGTTATATCTAAAAACAGTTGAACATTAAATTGAAAATCACTCAGTAATTTCTATAAAGTACAATTGTTATTAATTTTTCAAGGCTAAGATTGAGGGTGGCCTCGAAGTTCCGTTCTCTGACAGTCTGATGACAGTTAATAAGTCAAAACTTCGAAATCACTGCCAACCTTTTCCTTCTAAATATCGATACATGTGTATGTGTGTGTTTGTGTGAGTGTGTGTGTGTGTGTATAGATATATATAGAGAGAGGGGAAAGGAGAGAGAGATGAAAAGAGAGAGAGATGAAAAGAGAGAGAGAGAGACGTTTGTGTAGACATGCAATAAAATGAAATTTGCACATACATGCATGGTTTTACACACGCACACACTGATTCAAATATATACCAGTACAAAAACACATTCATTATATGACAAGAACTATTGCCAAAACTACATCAATCGTTGGAATAACAAGACAGTGAAGACAAAAGTACACGAAATCTTTTAGCTAAAATTAGCAAACTTCAGACATTAGAAAATTACTTCAGGCTATTTGTAAAGGATATATAACCCTTCTTGTCGAGTGTCCGACTAGTCTAAATATTAACACTGCGGAAATTCGTAACAGAAAGGATGTGTCATTTTCTATTAGTACATTGTAAAGATTAGAGTGCATAGGAAGGAGACAGTTGTTGAAATTTTTAAAGATAAAATAAAATATACAAACATGCCTTGCACTCATGGAATGAAATTAATTGCTTTTTTTGTTAATTGTTTTTTTTTTTTTCCTGATCAGAAATTCATTTTCTAAGGTTTATTTTTGAATAACAAACAAATGAAAAAATTAATCCATGTTTCCATGTTTTCAATTTAATGCATTCGCGTTAGTACGTTGCAGTTTATATATATATATATATAAATATTCAACAGTGTCGATTTTATAATTTGCGGAAAACTCTAATAGAGGAATATGTATACAGAACATACAGAAATTTTCTATAAATAATGTTCAGTTAACGATATTAATCTGTCTCATGTTTTGCATCTTTTCTTCAGTTTTTATAGTGATAACACTCAGTACGTGCAAGCACGCACACAGAATACATGGCTTATGCTCGTTGTTTTAACCATCAAGACTTCTTCGATGCTTCCACCTGAAACTCCAAGTAGAACGAAATTAAAGAAGTGATCTTTCCAGATCGAACATACATTCACTGACGTGTTCTCAAAACAAGAATAGTCCACTTAAAACTGAGTAAGCTACGTGATCCCATCTTATCAGCAGAGCTTCCAGACCTTAGCAGAGACAAAGAGCTCTTTAGAATTGTTAAAACATAGAAGGCTCATGGTCCCTGTGGTGTCATCAAAATGAATTAACCTTTAATTGAGACAACAATTGCAGCAGAGAATTTCCGACTTCTACATATATACATACATGTTCATTTCTAACAACGGCTCAAGGCCACACATTTTAGCAGATGGCTTTAGAGTTTCATATTCAAACCAGTTCTTCTCTGGCTCTTATTTAATAAACTCCTACTGGATAAAAAGTCTAAATCGGTATCTACCAACTTCGAACTTGTAGCGTAAAATTAACCGATTAAACATTGAAAAACATTTAGTACTCAACCCTTCTAAACGTGCCACTGGCACATTTAATCGCTTAGATAGAGGAAGGAGAGTAGAGTCCATAACCGTTTCAAGACTCTCTACGACTGGTGATATAGACAGAGGATGTTATTCTCAAACCAGGGATCTTGGTCAAATATTTGCTTCAGATTGGCTTTCAACCAAGACATCCAATGATCAGATGGAGGTGTTAAACTGAGAGAAGAATTGTTTACCGCAAGGTGCCGAGAAGTTAGATTAAACTCGAATCCGAGCGGCTGAGAAGTGAGATTCTTAACAATACACTCATATCTTCTTAAATACACAGCCACAAAACTATGCTTTACACACTACGCCTCTACTATTTTCTTAACCATAAAAACATTGCCTTTACACTCTTTTTAACCACAATGACAAGCATATCTCCACTTCTTAACTACAAATCCAAACCTACACCATCTTTTTACCGCAGGTTTATACAGTAGCCTCTTCTTAACCACACACCTATGAATATACCGTCTCTTTAACCACACATCAATTCATACACCATTCCTTTAACCAGACAACCATACCTATATCCTCCTCTTAACCACGCATCATTCTCTACAGCATTCCTCTACCTTCTTCTCACCCACCTCCCATCCAAGCCTCCACCCACTACTTAAATATTGTTGTTACCAGTCAATAGTAATTACTATAAACATTTACAAACATGCTTCCAGCAACAATACTTCGTTCTCGCTCTTTTACATGTTAAAGAGTTGCACTGTTTTTTTTTTCTTTGAACTCGTAACTATTAATTATTTCGACAGACGTGAGCAAGTTAATTTCAATTTAGCTATTTACGGTATCAAGATATGCCACAGTAACCAAATTCATTTATTAGTTTACTAGTCACTTACACAATCATTAGTAGTAGTAGTAGTAGTAGTAGTAGTAGTAGTAGTAGTAGTAGTAGTAGTAGTAGTAGTATGATTATTAATCATTATTATTATTATTATTATTATTATTATTATTATTATTATCATTGTTGTTGCTATTATTATTATTATTATTATTATTATTATTATTATTATTACTTCTTTCCATTACATATTTCTTTTTATTCTTTGTTGGCATCAACTTTTGTATTTGTTGTGTTTGTTGTTCACTTATGTTTATAGAAATATCAAATTTAATCGAAGCCTACAAATTTCACCTCAAACGATGAGCAAACTCAAAGAAAATTAGATGTTTGTGTGCATACAATATATACAAACGTATATCAATATATACGTTTGTGTGTGTATGTATGTATGTCTGTGTGTGTGAGTGTGTGCGCGCGCGCAGAGGGGGGAGTGTGTGTTACTAATAAAGTAGATATCTACGCAATGAATGATGCCATTGCAATGAATATTACAGCAGCTCACCAAACAATGTCAATATTTAGACATAATCACTGCAGATTCACAACGAAGACGATTAGAAAATATTGTTATATTTTTCCTAAGAAATCGGTAAACAAATTGCATTGAAAAAGTCTTAGTTAAGAAGTTGTTCTATGATTTGTTCAAATATGGTCTTTAAAACAAATTATATTTCTCGCCTGACCTGCCCACTATCTCATTCGTTTGTGTGTGTGTGTGTGTATCGAAAAATTTGTGTTGAAATACATTCGTAAGAGGGAGAGAGAGAGAGAGGACAAAGAAAACAAAGAAAAGCAAAATTAAAATAGAAAGGTGTTTCAAGCAAATAGTTTCTCTCTTAATATAAACCATGTCGTTTGTTTAAAAGAAGCAGCGTTATTTTACAAGATCTTAGTGAGCTTGATTTCGTCAAGTCATCTGAGTACAAAGCGTGGGCGAATGGCTTAAAGTAATAT
>NC_068993.1:45409167-45411037 GCF_001194135.2 Octopus bimaculoides | reverse complement strand
ATATATTATATATATACATATATATATATATATACATATATATATACATATATATTGTTTTGGTTGTATCGTTATTTTTATATCGTATCATTCGTTTGTGTTTTTTTTTTCTCTCCAAAAAATAAAATGCAAAACCTGTTAAATTTTCTTTTCCTTTCCTATGACAATAAGAAATAATTGGTCAGTGGTTAGAGCGTTGAGTTCACAATCATGAGGTAGTGAGTTCGAATCTCGCATCGGGCTGTGTGTTGTGTTCTTGAGCAAGACACTTTATTTCACGCTGCTCCAGTTCACTCAGCTGTAGAAATGAATTTGGACGTCACTAGTGCCAAGCTGTATCGGCCTTTACCAACAAACAGCAATCATTACAACCCAACGGTCTCAAATTCCTAAAAGACAGTTAAAAGGCTCGCAACGCAAAATGTGCTAAGGGAGATCTGATTTCTAATTTGCATAAAACAGGTGCATTCCAGTTGATCTGAAATTAAGACACTACTTTCCAAAGGAGGAGGAGGAGGCATTACAACGAATGCGACTAGATATGTGTCTTTTATAGAGGGATAGAAAACATTCATCGTGGTCGAAATCAATGCCCTGAGAGAACAGAGATAACATTCTTCACCAACATTCTTAACCAGAACTAGATTGATTAGGCGTTTGGTAAAGGATAGCGAATACTGACATTCCACATTGCAGTCGGCTACAGTAGTTTTCCAGCGAGTGTAAGTGCGCCTCTGTTGCAGAAGATCGGTTTCAAACCCAAACAACTAACGAAAGCCGATTAGGAGATAGCGTGGCAATGGAGGCCGGTTGAAGATGATTACGGTTGAAAGGCACAACTCCACTGCAAACGAAGACTAAATTTTCCCTGACACATGCCGGTGACGCGTACAGTTACGAAAAGATAATTGCGGATAATACATGAGGTCGTCAACATTGTAACTTCTTTAGTCCCCATTAAGGTGAAGAGCTTACAACCTCTAAACGTAAGATTTGCGGGATCTGCTCGAGGCAAAGGATCTCTTATATTCATTTCGCCTTTACATATATATATATGTATGTGTGTATGTGTGTGTGTGTGTGTGCGTGTGTGTGAGCGCGTGCGTGTCTTTGTGTATGTATGTATATATATATATACATATATATACCAATACATATATATACCAATATATATATATATGTATGTATATACCAATACATACATACAGATAGATAGATAGATAGATAGATAGATAGATAGATAGATAGATAGATAGATAGATAGATCGATAGATAGATAGATAGATACATACATACATACATACATAAAAATTTAGATATATCTACATTTAATGTAGATATATATATATATATATATATATATATATATATATATATATATATATATGTATGTATAAGCATATGTAAATGTATATGTTTATATATATGCGTATGTTTGTAATATATATATATATATATATATATATATATATATACACACACATGTATATATCGCCTTTTTTTTCTTTCCAGCATGCTGTGTTGAATATTGAATATTTCACTATCTTACTCACTCTTCTAGATGCGAAAAAGTTTTGTATTTTTTCCTACTTGATGTATTTTATATATATTTTTTACAAAACAAATTCTATTCTTTTTCACGCAATTTCGTTGTTATTCCTGCTGTTTTTATCATTGTTTTTGTTTCTGTTTTCGCTGTCGTCGTCCTTGTTGTTGTTGTTGTTGTTGTTATTGTTGCTGTTACTGGTTTTATTGGTATTGCCCTTGTTGCTTTGGTTGTCGTTGATGGTGGTGATCGTGGTGGTTTTTGTTCCTGTTTTCTTGCTACCGTTATTATTGTTTTTAGTGCTTGCGGAGATGGCGGTGGTAG
>NC_068993.1:45408049-45408730 GCF_001194135.2 Octopus bimaculoides | reverse complement strand
TTCGTTCATTTCAAGTTTTCATATTTTAGAACTGGGTCATGTATTTTAACATTTGCGAAAATGGAGAGCAGTAATTTTTTTTTCTCTCTCTTTGAAGAAAGCTATTTTCAAATCATAACTATAACTCATATTTGACACGAGATCTATGAAAAATTACAAAGTATAAGAGTGTATAAATGAACACAATTTTAGTAGTATAATAAAACATAATATTTACAAATATCTAGAGAGAAAAAAAAGCTTACACAGATATTATTTGAATAAAAAATAACAATCGTGTTATAGACATATAGTTAACGCCACATGCTTGAAAGAATAGTTGCTTCGCATTTATTTTATTAAACTAGCAGAAATACCCGGCGTTGCCCGGGTTAAAGAGAATAATGAAATCTAAAAACGCCGTCTAGACTACGCATCATCTTTATATATAGAGATGTATATACACACACGCACCCAAACACACGTATATATATATGTATATCAATATAAATATATGAAAGTCAATGAAGTTTCGTAAAAGAAGGTGATCATGTACATACTTTCTTGCTGTTGTGATTATAACACCTCATTGTAAACTATGTTCCTTGTTTTCCCTTGTGGAGCATATACAAATAGGTTTTTTGTTGCTGCCCACTCTTGAGCAGCCAACATACAGTTGTCCATGTGAGAAGCAGGGCTCTT
>NC_068993.1:45405180-45406801 GCF_001194135.2 Octopus bimaculoides | reverse complement strand
ACAGACAGACAGACAGACAGACAGACAGACAGACAGACAGACAGACAGACAGACAGACAGACACACACACACACATTCTCATTTTTATATATATAGATCATGTAGGTGTTTGCGCGCGCGCGCGCGTGTGTGTGTCTTAATGTGTGCATGCGTAAGTAGACTGTAAGTTAATAGCTGTGATTTTAGACAATCTACAAAACGGTGATGTTTATGCCACGGGCTGTAATGCTATTCTGCATTTTCTCTTTCCTCTCTCTCTCCTCCCCCTTTCTATCTCTCTTTCACACACAAACACACACGTACACACATACATACATTCACATATGCACAAGTAAATACAAAATCAGTCGTTCGACCTGTTAGTAACAGCAGCCGAATCACATTGAATGTTCACTGTACAACCATAGAAACTGCCTTACTGAAAACTCTATTCGTAGATGAATTAAACCTGTTAAAAACAAACGGATGGTCACATTTGGAACCACTGTGTTCATAACTTTCCTCGATGTGTGTCAGGTGGTAAGCCTAGAGTTGGAGTTAGACAAAAAGAACAATAAGGAATCATACATCTTCGTATGCACAACTATCGTATGTGTCTTACGCTAAACTCACAATTTAATTTCTTTTCACTGAAAGCTTTCCTATTTTTCCCTATCAATTTATCTTTGTCAAGATTTTGTCAATAGCTTGCTTTATTGCTTGATATCTGAAAGTCAGAATAGCCGACTTGTTAGCTGAAGGACGACTTGTACATTTGTTTTCAGAAGAGGCCTCATAACTATGGTGCGTATATCTGTCTCCTTTCCCTGCTAAACTAATTAAATTCCAGTCCGTTTTTTCCTCTTCTTTGATTTTGCTTCTTTTCTTTTCTTTTTTCTTTATTTTTTTGTTTGTTCTGTAAATATATCTGTTACCAGGCAACGGATATATATTATATTATATCTTATTATTATATTTATGAGGGTTTAATACAATGTAACGGCATTTTCTCTCAGGCATTTTCCTTGTACTATTTTTCATGATTTAACTGTCCCTTTGAATACAGTTAAACAGGATATTATTAAATACAATTTTACAATTATTAGACACCCACTCGACCTCTTATCAATAAAATACAATTTGAAGTATTTGAGTTCAAACGTAGCTGCGTGGTAAGAAATTTGTTTCCCAACCACATGATTCTGGATTGCGTGACACCTTCAGCAAGTGTCTTCTACCGTTAGCCCCCGGCTAACCAAAACCTTGTGAGTGGATTTGGTTGACAGAAACTGGAAGGACTTTGAAAACACTTTGAAAACATCCAGCATAGTGGCAACTTTTCTAATCGGCCAAAGAGGTTTTGCCAGTTTCAAAGCCTATCTTTCATTGGCTGCTTTCGGAAACGAAGATTTCACCACCTCTCATAGTCCTAGTTCAAGCGATCATCAGCACCACTATCACCAGTTCAACAGGAGGCAGTAATTAAACGGCTATTTATGAGTCAAATTTCACAGTACTAACCAAATTCTCCACTTCATTCAACACAACCCATAAACACCATTTCCACTCCGGTTGTCGGTTATATGAACCAGAAATACATTGGGGTGATTGATATATATATATATATATATATATATATATA
>NC_068993.1:45404118-45404949 GCF_001194135.2 Octopus bimaculoides | reverse complement strand
ATTCGGTTAAAATGTCTTACGGTTAAGCCGGTTCCTATGTATTTCCCTGAAGAGAAGATTACATCCTTATCAACATCACCTATTCCTATGGAAGGTATAACTTGTAATCTTTGAAACATATGTTGGAAATAAAAGAATTCATTCAACATATGCGTTTTACTCCATTTACTAAATTTATATATATATATATATACATATGTATGTATGTATGTATGTATGTATGTATGTATGTATATACATACACATATATCAGGTATGGTTTTATGTGTAGTTATGTAAAAAACAGTGAAGCATTTATTGTTTGGTCATTCATTACGTCTAATGTGTGCGCTCATGTGTGTGTGTGTGTGTGTGCATACGCGCGCGCACACGCGTATATACGCTTTAGTACTCTTATATCAATTCCAGACATGCGGTTTTCTCTCTCAGTTTGAAACCAGTCTCCGTCCGCTTTCTTCATGACAATTATTTAAAGAATTAATGAGCACAAGGAGGACACATTCAGTGTTATATAAAATATATCAATACTGATGTTGTAAAAGTTGGGGGTGGCGTATCTGAATGTTTATATTCTTGCGCATTACTTTGAATGCTTGTGTGTATGAATGTTCGTGTGTACGTCATTTCACGAACGCGTGTTGTTTCAATGCGTGCGTGTTGAAATGATTAGTCAAAATAGACGCTACCCCCTCCGTTAATCTTTCGGACCCCTACCCCCTTCGTACCAATTGAAATCATCTAAGGTTGAAACGTATGCCGCTCATGCCTGCCCTTAAGCCATAACATTTATTAATATTCTTTAATAATTACATTTTTATATCCTTCAAAATT
>NC_068993.1:45402134-45403556 GCF_001194135.2 Octopus bimaculoides | reverse complement strand
ATATATATATATATATATATATACTTGCATATATATTTATATTTACACACCACACGCACACACGCAAACACACACCCATGCACACACTCGTACGCACACACACACACACATATGTATATATGTATGTATCTATGTTAATGTGCACGCACGTGAAGCCACACCATACACATACAGTATGCAAATATGCACTCGATGAATGCAAAGAAAAACATACAGTTATTCGTTAATGTGCGTGAGCACGTGTATAAATATGTAAATACTGGAATGAGTGTATATGTTTTTGTTATGTATATCAGCCCGTCTTTGTATTCTTGCTCTAACATACTAACTGCTTCTATGAGAAGAGAAAAGAGAAGTTGTCAGAAAGGTCATCGCTTCCACCCTTCTGACAGCCGAACGGCAAGCTGCATGTTTCACGCATTTGTATGATGCCCCACATTTACAATTGTACAAAGGTCTAGAATTATATATTATAATTATCATCAAAAATAAACACGACTGAAAGCGTATATAATTTTCTTATAAATACTTATAGTAACCTAGGCCCTCAATTTTTACCTTCTCAAAACACACAGGCTAAATTTTCTAAACAGTTATCAAATAATACCAACAGCAAACGAACTTTAATTAGACATCTTCTGATTAACTAACCTTTTCACCTTCTTATAATCTTTTGTGAACTCTAACCAAATTACTATTCTAACAGTCCTATGACTTATATCTGACACACCTAAAGTAGACCATTCGAAAACAAAGTTTAACGCGCATAACTGAACATAGGGTTTTCCAGCAGACCCCTCTTGATCCAGACCAGCACTACCTCCTCTAGGCGCTTGGTGTAGGCCTCCGTGTTGAGTGTGAGGCCGTGTGGGAAGATGAATAAAAGATTAACATCGATATCATTAGGGACCACTCCAAACACCATGATGTTGACTGGATGTTTCATTTTTATCAATCTCGGCACAGGTCCTCAGATTGACACCCAACACTCTGAGATGTTCATATTGGAGCTTCCGGCGCGAATGCCAAGCAGTACAGCATGTTGTTTCCAAATTTCTAGCGAAGTGAATAGCATCATGGAGCTGTTTTTCACACAGACGGTGCCCACCTTACCCTACAATACTGTGTAGTCAACAAAATCAAAAGTAAACAATGCGCGAAATTAAATATATAAAATGGCGTCAATTTACCCACCGCTTCCTGTATATATCCCTCGTATCTAGAGACCTATGTGCTAGTATTAAACCATGTGTGCACATATCTATACACACATTTATATATGTGTGTGTGTGTATATATATGTGTGTGTATGTGTGTGTGTACCATATACATATAATATGTGTATTCTTGTTTGTGAGTATGTGTATATATACGTATCTATCTATCTACATATATATATATATATATATATATATATATACA
>NC_068993.1:45397775-45402124 GCF_001194135.2 Octopus bimaculoides | reverse complement strand
ACATACATACACACACACAACCATACATACATACATATATACATAATACATACATACATACATACTACATACATACATACATGCATACATGCATACATACATACTTGTGTTTTCAATCCAAGAACAAAAAATATTAACCAAATACCAGATGAACAAATGGGACAGAGACGCAGGAAAAGCAGAAAACTGTGATAACCGATGCAGACTTTCTGGCGTTAACATCCAAGATATCACCTATATCATAAGCAGTTGTCCGAAAATGTCATCGCGATTATAACTACCGATGAGACATGATGTTGTAGCTGGGACACTGTATAATTAGATCCGTCGAAAGGTTAACCCCGAAGCCAAAGAAATAAGAACCTACAATATGGTAGAAGCTATAGCCACTCATAATAAAATGTATTACTGGTTGAATGTCCTTGTGAAAACCTCAATAAAATGTAAACATAATAGACCTGACATAATAATTTGGGATAGAGATGAGAAATTGTATACATTTGTAGAAATCAGCTGCCCAGCGGATGATAACATAAAGCTAAAGATCAGTGAAAAAGAAAATACCTACGCTGAACTATTGAGGAATCTACAGAATACAATTTTGGGTTTATATCTGTAGTTCTTAGGCTCTAGGATATATAGCACACTGCCTAAATGCCAATCTTGAGCAATTAAGCTTCTCAAAACTAGAAAGGAGAAAGCTGATTCGCAGACTACTGACCCAAACAATCCCTGGAACGGTAAAAATGTGTAAAACTTTCCAGTAGTTTATCATTTAAGTATATATGAGCATGTCTAGAGAAGCAAATATATGCATGAGAATACTTACATAAAATAAAAAATTAAAAATCTTCACATATATTGTATATGCATACAAAAATACCCTGTTGATGTTGAAATTCAAATGAAAGAGCCTTAGATCAAGGTTCGAAACCGGATCTTTCTCTATTGGGTAGAAATCTTGAAATAAAACTACACAATGACATACATACATACACACATATATGCATGTATATGGATACATACATATGCACATAAACATATACAGTTACATATGTAGGAGTGTATTGATGTATTTATATGTACGTATGATTGCTTATGCTATTGATGTGCATATGTGCATGTGTGTGAGTGCGCGCGTGCATGAGCGTGCGTGTGTATATGTGCGTGTATGATTATATTCGATCTTGAACTTGCATATCAGTAATCAGTTTAACCTGTCGGCCAGGATATTTTATGTGATTAGCAAAGATACAAATTAAATACAAATTTGTTTCAAAACAATAACGCTGACGACGACGACGGCGGTGGTGGTGGTGGTGGTGGTGGTGATGATGATGATGATGATGATGATGATGATGATGATGATGATGATGATGATTGTGATGATGATGATGATGATGGTGATGATGATGATGATGATGGTGATGATGATGATGATGATGATGAAAGAAGAAGGAGAAGGAGGAGGAGGAGGAGGAGGAGGAGAAGAAGAAGAAGAAGAAGAAGAAGAAGAAGAAGAAGAAGAAGAAGAAGAAGAAGAAGAAGGAGAAGGTGGAAGTGATGTTGGTACTGGTCGTTTTAGTAATAATGTGAAACACAATAATCATGATAGATGAATATTATTATTATCATTGTTCATTATTATTATTATTATTATTATTATTATTATTATTATTATTATTATTAAAATATATATTTACTATATAAATAAAATATTTAAATATTGATTGTTGTTGTTGTTGTTGTTGTTCCAATTGATGTTGCAGCATAGCTCCAGAGACAATTTAGGTTTTGCCTTTGTTTTAATTGATGAAAAATGGTTTTTTGTGGGGAGTTGCAAGGGAACTAAAGTTTGTCTTCGATTTTTATTATATTTTGCAAACATTGTTAACTCTTAATTTAATATGCCTTTCTCTGAAGAAGCGAGAATAGGAACTAACCACAAATTTTATAGAATCGTAGAAAATATTAAAAGCAAAAACAAGTTGATTAATAAAGAAAATCAGAGAAAATTTTAACAAATTAAATAAGCAGGCATGTTTGTGAACCGTTTAACAAATGCAGATATAACAAGAGCACTCAGAGAGCGAAAACCTCCACCAAGGCAACACCAACGTCTTAACGAATAGCTGGAGAGGATTTTTAAAATGAGAATATCTGAAATAAATTCGACTACATTCACAAACGAGAGTACTAAAAGTGAACCCGACCGCTCTCAAAAATAAAGTTTAAAAAACCGGAAAAATAATCCAGAATCCTTGTCCAGTAACGGATCGATCCCAAAATCGAAGGTTTGATATTCTTGAGACTAAAAAATGAACTTGGAAATTAACACAATGCCACAAGTTATAAAACCCCGTCAAACTATTAACTCACTGTCCACTGTTCCTGATTGGCTCTTCTATCAAATATATTGGATTTATTGGATTTGTTCTACCATTCACCATCTTCAAACTACTCTACAACTCACCATCCCGGATTGCACTACCATTTATCACCTAAGATTTCCTCTACGATCTACTATCCTGGACTAACTTCACTACCTACTGCATTGGACGGGCACTACTATCCACCGCCTTGAACAGATATTGGTTTCAAATGTTCGCACAAGGCCAGCAATTTTGGAGAAGGGTTAAGTCGATTACATCGACCCCACCCCCACACAGTACTCAGCTGGTACTTATTTTATAGACCGCGAAAGGATGAAAGGCAAAGTCGCCCTCGGCGAAATTTGAAACCAGAACGTAAAGACGGACGAAAAGCCTTTTAATCTATACGATGTTGTATTAGGAAATAATAACACTTCTAATAAGAAATTTTACAAAATAAACGAGCATAATTACATGGAGATATCCAAATTTATGCATACGAAACCGATGTCCTATTTGGCCAAAATCTATGTATGCTTGTTGTTGATTTTTCTTTTCGTTGATTTTTTCTTATTCTTCCTCTTCGTCAGCTTCCTATCCTTCATCTCATTTTACTCGTTAATTTCTTGTCTTCTTCTTCTTTTGATTCCTCTACTCCTCCTCCTCTTCCTTCTTCTTCTTGCTGCTACACCCGAAGACAACCTCAGTCGAGCAGAATGACTTGTCATCAGATATTTTCTAAAATATGTCCACCTCACCTTTGTCTATAAATCGCAAAATGAATTTCAGTTTATCTAAATAATTTGACGGTTAAATGCAATCAGCTTCAAAACAAACAATAATTACAAATCCTAATAATTGTCTTTGTAACAGCCGGGACATAATTTCATTTGACATCTGTTTTCTGTTTATGATATCGTGATTATTCAATACAGACAATAAATTAAAGTGACTCAGTTAATAACAACAAGAACCATAATAATAATAATAATAATAATAATAATAATAATAATTATAATAACAGGTTCAAATTTTGCCACAAGAGCCGCAGTTTGTGGGGAGAGGATGAGTCGACCCCAGTCTTTAACTGCTATTTATTTTATCGACCCCGAAAGGATGAAATGTAAAGTCGACCTCAGCGGAATTTCAACTCAGAATGTAAAAACGGACGAAATACTGCTAAGCATTTTGCCCGGACCGGAGAGCAAACGATTCAGCCAGCTCACCGCCTTAATCATACTATTAATACTACTACTACTACTAATAATAATAATAATAATAATAATAATAATAATAATAATAATAATAATCCTTTCGTCTATGGACACAAGGCCTGGAATTTGTGAGGAGGGGGACAGTCAATTACTTCGACTCCAGTACTCAATTGGTACTTATTTAATCGGGATTTGAACTTATAACATACAGAGCCTTTTAACCGACATGCTAACGAGTCTGTCAGCAAACCGTTTTATTTTTAATATTGGGTTGAACGCATAATTATTACGGCTTTTTTCAACAAATTTTACTCAACAAAAACAATAACAATATTTAACAAAACATCTTTAAATGACGGTCTGACCGTCTGCCAAGCAAGTGGGAAGCAGTAATAGAAGTAAATGGTAAATATGCTCTGGAATAATCATTTAAAAATGTTTCTGTTGAATAAAATTTGTTGAAAAAAAGCCGCAATAATTATGCACCAACCCAATACATCACGATATGTCTATTGATTTTCTTGAATTTCTCTGTAGCATATGACTTATGTTCAGTTCATATTTCATGTTGTGTTCTTTGTAGATCCAGGTGGTACAAAGCTGGGGAGTCATAGTTGGAAAGTCTTTCATGATAGTTATTTTCGATCAGGAAGGATCTTTAAGTAAACTAGGCAACATTAATTATGATGCTTTGGCAAAGATCCTCTTTCCGTAAGTTTCCAATCGGAAGGTCTAAATTATTACAGAGAGGATGTATATATAT
>NC_068993.1:45396553-45397611 GCF_001194135.2 Octopus bimaculoides | reverse complement strand
TATATATATATATATATATATATATATATGCATATATATACATATATATATATATGCATATATATATACATATATATACACACATATATACATATGTACATATATGCAGACACACAAACATACATACATACATACATGCATAGAGAGAGAGAGAGATTGATATAGATATACGTGTGCGTGTGTATACACACACATGCACACATATATATAAATATATGTATACGCATTCATCTATACATATACATATACACACACGAACAACTGATTTATATACACGACAATACAGGAAATAACGTTAAGGCGCGTGGCCTTGAGAAGTAAGCTGACATCTAAAAGAGGTACTGAATTACTTATACTACTTACAAAACTATGGTGCACTACACAACACCGTACCGTACTACCTTTCCTTCTGGTTTAACCAGCGAATTATATCTGTAAGCGGTTGCTAAATTTCTTAGAAATAGCAGGCAATATCCTTTCATATACCGTACCATTTTAAAAGTAAGATGCACTCGATGATGTAGCTGTGGATGTCCAAAGAGACGCAGTAGTCATAATTAGAAGATATTTATGCATACGATTGCTAGATTAGGACTAATCTGGGATTAAAGGATATGCAACATAAAGTCTGTTGGTCTCTCTAAAAGCTCTAGTTCACTACGTAGCATAATATCAAAGTTCAATACGGCAAAATATTACATAGTCTCACAAACACAACACTCTCTAGTTCATTGCACTATGGCTATATCTCACCCTCTACTCTGCGAACTTATTGAAGATAGATACATAGACAGATAGATAGACAGACAGACAGGCAGGCAGGCAGGCAGACAGACAGACAGACAGATATTAAGATAGATAGATAGACAGACAGACAGACAGACAGACAGACAGACAGACAGACAAACAGATAGATAGATAGATAGATAGATAGATAGATAGATAGATAGATAGATTCATATGCATACACATATACATATATGTATATATATGAATATATATAGATATAGATACAGATATATATATATGTATGTGTATATATATATATATATATATAT
>NC_068993.1:45394094-45395782 GCF_001194135.2 Octopus bimaculoides | reverse complement strand
ATATATATATATATATATATACACACATATTAGGCATGCTACTGATCAGATGACGAATATGCTTTTGCAGAAATTCTTGCCAAGTTTCATGCAGTACTCTCAAAAGATTTGGCTTTGAAGATGCTTTCTTGTTTTATGGAGTGTCCTGTCCATTATGTCGCAGAGATGTGCAATAGGGTTTATATCTGGTGACTGGCTTAGCTGTGGAAGCTTTTTAATACCATTCTCATCCAACAAATCTTGCGTCATTTTAGCCGTGTGACAAGGAGCCCTATCCTCCATAAATAGCCTTCTTTAATCATTTCCCCACTGGAGAAGATTGGAAGGAGTTCTTTCTGCAATATGGACACATATTTATCTGAGTTTATATTTCCCTCACACTCCACCAGCTCTGATCAACCATTGCTCCAAATTGGTTCCCAGACCATCACAGAATAGCTGTCGTGTGTCATTGTTGGCTGTAATCTTTTCACATCAAATTCTTGATCACAGAATCTCCGGAGCCACACTCGACCACTGTCACGAAATACAGCAAATCTGGACTCATCAGAGAATATGACAGTGTCCCCAACGCTAGTGGCTTCTCCATCATCTCACTGGTCCAGTGTTTTATCAGCTTGATGTTCGCGGGTCGAAGAAGTGGCTTCCTTATTGTTGCTCTGCTATAGTGACTAAGTTTGTGGAGATGCCCGACAGCATTTCTGAGACTGACATCAACGTGTTCTGCTATGTCAGAGGCCTTGCAACGAGGATTATCCGCCACACTTCTCTTAGTAAAAAAGAAGAGTCCTGTCAGATGGTTCTAGTTGATCTGAGCGAGGTGATGTGGACTCCTCCCCATCTCTGGTGAATCACACAATCACTCTATTAACTGTAGAAAGCGGGATCCCAAGATTTTCCGCCATTTTATGCTGACTGTGCCCACCTTCACAATGACCCACAATACGGCGCCTTTGAAATTCAGACAGTTCCAAGGCTTCTTTTGTACATGACATGATTAAAGTTACATGTAGAACTTGAAAAGTGAAAATGTCAATCGATAAAAAAAATATATAAACCTTTACAAGTTAAAATAGACATAAAACGATGTTTTATGGGGTGCCAATTTACTTCTGTCATGTTTGTGTATATGACAGAAGTAAGGGTGGATAGATGGCTGGATGGATGGCTGGCTGGATGGATGGATGGATGGATGGATATAACTGATTATATGGAGTGCCCAATACACCCACGAAAGTTTTTGTCATGCGAAGTTGAATCAAACTATTATTTAAAATATATTTAGCTCTTATCAAATATATTGAGTAATATTTGCTTTCGTTTCACTTACTATATTTATAAACGTACATATATATATAAAATTCTATTAACAAATATTGCTGCTTATGAATCTTAAATACTGCGACTGAAAAATCTAAGCATTTATGTCAGTCCTGTAGCAACCTCAGCACTTTCAAAGTTCTAAATGTCCTGTTTATGTCTAGAGGTGCCTTTCTCCAGTTTGCAAATCCATTTATTTATGTATATTTATGTATACATATGTGTGTGTGGAGGTGGGTATTTACACACACACACATATACATGCATGCATATAGATATACATATATATATATATATATACATACTTCCATAGAAATATATATGTATATATATATATGTGTGTGTGAATATATATATATATATGTATA
>NC_068993.1:45393114-45393904 GCF_001194135.2 Octopus bimaculoides | reverse complement strand
ATATATATATATATATATATATAACATACGTATGTATATATTTATATATATATATCATATACGTATGTATATATATAATATATATTTATATAATGTAATAAAACAGATCCGATGTAATCCGAAATGGTAATCTGAAATAATCCGAAAGTATAATCTAACAGAGTCTGATTTGGTAGTCTTGAAGGTAATTCGGTATGCATACAATCATGTTTGACGTCATTAGCATTGAGAAGAATATAGTAAAATCTGCAATAATAATAATAATAATAATAATAATAATAATAATAATAATAATAATAATAAAATTATTATGATAATAAACGTAGGTGACGAAAAATACTATAAAAAGTTATATTAGTTCGGTGTTGAATGAGTGAAGGAAAGACATGTAGACAGTTTATATTTATTTGTCCACTATCAGAATGGAAACTCAGAAAGGAAAGTGAAGATGAAAGTGCGAGAGTTAATCAGCGTGTGTCAATGAGAAGCCATATTTGAAGCGACGAAGAAATAATGAGGGGAACGTAGTTTTTAGCGTCGGGGAAGAAGGAGTTTGAGATTAGGCGTCAGTTCAGGTCTCTATCTACCTATGTATATATTTATTGTATTTCATTTCTTTCCAGGCATATTGTGTGGTAAGAAGCTTGCTTCACAACTACACGGCTCTGGGTTCACTCCCACCGCATGGCACCTTTGGCAAGTGTCTTCTACTGCAGCCTCGGGCCGACCAAAGTCGTGTGAGTGGATATGGTACGCAGAAACTGAAAGAAGCCCATCACATATATATATA
>NC_068993.1:45384152-45391746 GCF_001194135.2 Octopus bimaculoides | reverse complement strand
GTTACTATTGAGCATAACCAGGCAGTTTTGAGCCGTCAGTGTATTCGTAAATTAATTAAAATTTGTCAGTTACATAAAACGATTGCAAACATTTGTCATATTTATACAACTTCACCGTGGACATGAAAGATGATATCCATTGAAGAACATTATTTCTGATATTATTATACTTTCTTTAGCAATAAATTACCCTACAGTTTACTGTTACTTCAAAATTATGTTAAAATTAGCTTTTTTTATGCTTATACCTAGACATATATTTGACTGTTGATTTTGTTATGTAAATTACTGGCATAACAGTAGTGTTTTTGTTTCATATTAAACTTTACTATGGAGCATATCCTGAAGTTTCTTCCTTATGTTTTTATCAACCCAAATCTACTGCAGAAAGCACTTTCTCCGAAAATTATATTTACAGCTGGCTCGAACCCCAAACCAGCTTGTTGTGAAACGAAATTCTTAACCCCAAAACTATAATTTTCGCCTCACACCGCGCAGTTTCAAAGACATATACTGTCTACCCTATTTTTACTCAATATCAGCCACAACAATCGATTATACAGAAGCGAAGTTTGTTAATTTTCTATAAAGAAAAGATTTTCAGTTTATAAACATTTTGCCAAACAATATTCTTTATACATTTGTTTATTTCTTATTCCTGTTGTCGTTGATGCTAACGTCGTTTTCGTTATTGGTAGTGCTAGTAATGATGTTGGTATTCTTATAGGCGTTAGCATTGGTGATGTTATTTTTATCATATATTTGGTAATTTTTTTCTCTTTCAGTTAATGATATTTGGTCATGATATCTGTCATTCTAGAATATTCCAAAATTGGTTTATACATGATTTTTGTTATTTGTATTTTTCGTACTTTTATTTTATGTATTTTTCTGCTGAAACAATAAATATCATCATATTCTGAAAAATCTATATTCTCAAGAACAACTAAAACAACATCGCCAACAATGACAACAACAACAACAACTAGAATAACAAAATTAGCTGCAACCACTATTACAGTAACGTAAAAGAAGGGAAAGGAAATAGACTAAAACAACATCCCTTTAAATTTCTATACTGAATTTTAGATTCAATTGAAAGTATAGAGCTATTCTCAAATAGCTACCGGAAGTACAGGAAGTATATTTTATTATATTATTTAAATTTATATATTTTTTGTTCTTTTTCAAAACCACTCCAGATTAAGAGTACAAAGATCATCGAAAATTTGTGACAACGTCAATTCCTAAATACTACAGTTCCGTCATAAATACTACACATTCTATTTATATTTCTGTCAATACAATAAAAACATATAATAATAATAATTATTATTATTATTGTTATTATTATTATTATTATTATTATGAACTTCTAACTTGTTGTCTCTTGAGGTCTCTGGGTGAGACTTGGATCCAACTTGTACAAATGCAAAACAAAAGTCAAACATAAAATAATAATAATAATAATAATAATAATAATAATAATAATAATAATAATAATAATAATAATAATAATAATAATAATAATAATAATAAGGCGATGAGCTGGCACAATCGTTAGTACACCAGACGAAATGCTTAGCGGTATTTTGCCCGTCGCTACATTCTGAGTTCAAATTCCACCGGGATTGACTTTGCCTTTCATTTTAAATGAAGTACCAGTGAAACACTAGGGTCGATATAATCGACTAGCCACCACACACATACACAATATTTCAGGCTTTGTACCTATAATAGAAAGGATTATCATTATTACTGTTATTATCATTATTATTATTATCATTATTAAAGCAGTGAGTTGGCAGGACCGTTAGGACGCCGAGCAAAATGCTTAGCGGCATTTCGTCTGTCTTTTTGTTCTGAGTTCAAATTTCGCCGTGGTCAACTTTGCTTTCATCCTTTTTGGGAACGATAAAATAAGTACCAGTTGAACACTGGGTTCGATTTAATCGACTTACCCTATACTCCGATCTTATGTCAAGATGTGAAATCATTATTATTGTTATTATTATTGTTGTTGTTGATGCTGCTGTTGTTGTCGTCGTTGTTGATCTTGTGCCTGTATTAGAAAGGATTATTATTATTATTATTATTATTATTATTATTATTATTATTATTATTACTATTATTATTATTTTCATAATAATATCATTTTCATCAACATTATTGTTATGCTTGAGACATGATGAGCTTGGATGTTGACATTAGGGGTATTAAAATGTATATATCATTGTGTAGACATTCAAGTGTATGCATAATTAATCAAATTGTGTACTTATTGTTTTGTTCCATTTATATTTTATCATTTGTAAACTTTCTGACGTTGATTAAACACTTGCTTCGTTCATAATAATAATAATAATAATAATAATAATAATATTTATAGGATTGATAACAATGGCACTATTATTATTATTATTGGTGTTGTTGTTGTTGTTATTGAGGAGAGCAGTGCATGCCATAAAATTGGCACTGGGGTAAAATATACGAATCCCAGTATACCCATCATGATCACTTTATGATAAGGGTACACGATATCACAACCATATGTACGCGACAAACTGATCTCATATCAATATAAACAACAATGCCCTTGCAGGTGGGACCCAGCTAGAAGTTTTTTCAGGTCAAATTGCCCATCTCACTCAAAAGGTCCTTGAATAATGGTTGTTTAAGGACGTTGAACGAGACACCCATGTTTCCAGAGATGAATTATCCAAACACCAAATGATTCCTCTCGACATATGGCTATGAAGCTCGTGGTTAGAGATGCACATATGGCCAGCCGCCAAGGGGAATGTTCAACTGGTCACGGTCAAATAACTGACAAGCAAATCTATGGTATTGAGAAGAATATTTGCTGTAGCCCATCTTTTATTATTAAGGTCACGAGCCGTTAGAACGCTGGGTGAAATGCTTAGCGGTATTTCGCCCATTGCTACGTTCTGAGTTCAAATTCCGCCGAGGTTGACTTTGCCTTTTATCTTTTCGGATTCGATAAATTAAGTACCAGTGAAATACTGATGTTGATATAATCGGCTAGTCCCCTACCCAGAATTTTCAGGCCTTTTGCCTTTACTAGAAAGGATTATTATTGGTGTTGTTCTTCTGGTTCTTGTTCTTGTTGTTATCATCATCATCATTGGTGATCATGGCGAAAGCAATTGTGTGGTGGTCGACCCTTAATGGTTTGAGGAAAGATACCTTTCTCTTCGACCAAGCCCTCTCTCTCTCTCTCTCTCTCTCTCTCTCTCTCTCTCTCTCTCTCTCTCTCTCTCTCTCTCTCTCTCTCTCTCTTTCTCTCTTTTCCTTCTCTCTCTCACACTTTCACTCCCTTTGTCAGAGGTGGGTGACTAAAGCAAATATAATTAGGATGAATGTACTTACTTAATCGCCCACACAAAATGTAAACTACCCTTGTTTTGTCCCCCCCCCCACATTTGATGTCCCTGTGGCAAATAAAGAAATCATTATCATTATTGTTATTTTTGTTCTTGTTAAAATTGCTATTGTTGTTGAAATTTCCTTTCTTTAAATATAATATGACAGTTTTGTCGTCTTTATATTTGTAAACAAAGACGATTTTATTTCAGTATGAATATTTTTCAAAGAAACACTTTCATTGAATTCTGCTCTGTGTAAAATTAGCGTCTATTTTGGAGCAAAACTTGATGATATGCTCACCGCGCTTCGTACAAATATAGCAGAAAAGAAGATTAAGATAGACAGATGAAAACACAGAGAGACGAACATATATAGAGAGAGCGGGTTTACATGCAAGAAATCGTTTCTATATTGCTAAATGTTATTGTTATTATCCATATTATTATATCATTAAGACACCGAGCTGGCAGAATCATTACCGCGTCAGACAAAAGGCTCAGCGGCATTTCGTCCGTCTTTACCTTTTGAGTTCAAATTCAGCTGATGGGTCAACTTTAGTTTTCATCCTTTCGAGATCAATAAAATAAGTATCAATTGAGTACTGGAGTCGATCTAAAAAATTTACTCCCTCCCCCTAAATTTGTAGAAAGGATTATTATAATTATTATTATTATTATTATTATTATTATTATTAGTATTTTCCGATTGAATTGCATTATATTTCATCTTCTGACCGGGTCTCAACCAGAGACCTAAGGCATGCATATATTAGCTGGAGAGAAACTTCCTGAGAATGTGGGCGGTTAATATCAACACCAATTTTTTGAGTCACATAGATTGTTGGTTTCCCATGGATCTAGTCAAAAAATTTCCGCGGCTGCCGGGAAATTCCGGGTACTGCATGTGCATATTTTTTTATTGTCCTCTGTTTCAATAATAATGATATCTACTGCTTTTGTTGTTACAAATTACAATGGATTTGTTATATATTTATATAAATAACGAATCCTATGCAATCCGAGTGATGAAGTATCATGTTATTAATTCGTCATTAATCTATTTGCAGGATTGTGAATTTATTTTGGTTTTCTCTTTTCTTTTATATGCCAAAGTAATGTAACACAATAGTTAAATTATGAATAATACAGGATTCTTAGTTTTGCATTAGTAAGTTGGTCTGATGAAGCTTTTTGCATGATAAGATTTCATTTAACGACTCTTTGTTCTGGAACTCATTGATTAGAAACACTTTTGTTACAAACACTTTGGGCTAATTTTGCATTAGTCTAATCCTATTTTTGTCCAAATCACTTTGATCTAATTGTTCCTTGATCCAATGATATTTTCTTCCAAAACTCTTTGGTTTAATCATACATCGGTCCAATGATATTTACTTCCAAAATACTTTGGCTTAATTATACATCGGTTTGATGATATTGTCTTTCAAAACACTTTGGTTTAATTACATATTGTTCGAATAAAGCTTTCGTATCAATTTTTGACAACAACACATTTACCGCAAACCTATTTTTAATGAGATTCTTAATGACATTTTCGTCAAAATTGCTTTGGTTGGAGGTCGGGTGGATTAAAACATTTTGAATTATTATAATTGGTTTTAGAATATCGTTGTATAACAACTTTGGCCAAAAAACACTTTTGTGCTTCATCTAAAACTTTAGTCTGGTGACGCATGTTTGTCAACAAAATTTTGCTCATTTCAAATAACACTTTAGTCTCAAGATATTTGGGGCTAACAGAATTTAAGCCTAATAAACAATTGGTTGAAATATTTCCGTCTAACGGTATTTGTCCTAATTTAATTTAGTTTGTTGGTATGAATTCAATTATATACTGTCTTGCATGTGGCCTGTGATATTTCACTGTTGTCTAGTACTCAATCGATTATTCTATAGAACGACACATCAATTTATTAAACAAAAAAAATACTGTCATTGGTCTCAGCTTACTAAAAGAATTTAAATATAGTTCTTCTGTCAAATTGCTTTCAAGCATAGATTATTATTCCGTTTGTAAGTGTGCAGATTATGTTTGATGCAAATTATTTCATTATTTAGAAAGCATCTTGGAAGGAAAAAAGAGCTTTGCATTATAAGTAACAGACAAATACTTGCAAGTATGTAAAGAAATAAACGCCATCTTAATCGGAGAGTAAATTAAAGCATTGTCATTTTTCTATATATTGAAGTAAGCATGAACTTTTGTATAAATATGCACTTCGTATCTAGTATGTCCTCTTCTATTTTTAATTATTTAAAGTCTTCCTGCAAAGAAGCTGTTTTCTAACTAAGATTCAAAGTTCCATCGTCGGAATGTAGATAAGAAAAACAGTCACATTTTGTACTTGAGAAAGGTCTTGCAAAGCGAGGGAGGAGGAGGGGAGGAGGAAGAGAGGTAGGAGGAGGAAGAGAGGTAGGAGGAGGAAGAGAGGTGGGAGGAGGAAGAGAGATAAGAAGAGGGCGAGAGATAGGAGGAGGAGAGGTAGGAGGCATAAAGTTGTAAATACGTTTTGCAGGCATTTCATTTTTTTGTATTTTTATTACGGTATTGATGATGTCATGTGAACATCATGTGGTTTACGCAAGACTTTACGGAGTGTAGCACCCTAACACTGAATGTCATACCGCCATGTCGCCCAACACAGACAGTCTGGGATGCTTTCGGTCAAAAGTCTTCTGGATGAGAAGTGATCTCGGACTGGACGACGACATCTAATACGACAAGAACATCAACAACAGAGATAACGACGACGACGATTACAACAGTAGCATCAGCGGTAACAGCAGCAGCAACTACTACTACTATTACTATTACTACTGCTACTATGTGTTTATTCATTCAGTAAATTGGTTTATTGGTTTAGTGAAAAGTCTTAAACTTCCATTAATCAACTTCTTAATTGCTAATTATAACAACGAACGGTTGATTAACCAGCCAACCAGCCAACCAGCCAACCAGCCAGCAATTGCTCCAATGGTGGTGGAGACGGTCGCGATGGCGTTGATGGTGATGGTGGTTCTAGTAGTAGTAGTAGTAGTAGTAGTAGTAGTAGTAGTAGTAGTAGTAGTAGTAGTAGTAGTAGTGGTGGTGGTGGTGGTGGTGGTGGTGGTTATGGACATCGGCGTCATCGTCGTCATTGTCGAGGCCTTGCTACAACCCTCATCACTAATAAATACTTTCAATACGTCCACCACCAATTTCCACTGACTCTGCTGGTGCTGCTGATATCGTTTGCACTGTTGCTATTGCTGCTGCTGTTGCTGCTGCTGCTGTTCTTGTTACTGTTGTTGTTGTTGTTAACACTGAGACTGTTGTTACTGTTAACACTGCAGTTGTTCTTGCTAACACTGTCACTGTTGGTGTTGCTGCTGCTATTCTTTTCATAGCTAACGCTGTTGTTGCTAACACTACTGCTGGAGTTGGGACTGTTGTTGCTTGTGTTGCTAAAACTGATGTCGTTGCTAACACTACTACCAGTACTGTTACTGCTTTGTCTGTAGTTATAGCTGCGATGATGTTGTTGCTAACACTGATACTGCTAGTGAAGCCGCTATTATTGTTGTTGCTAACACTACTGCTGGAGCTAGGACTGTTGTTTCTGTTGCTAAAACTGATGTCGTTACTAACACTACTACCAGTACTGTTACTGCTTTGTTTGTAGTTATAGCTGCGATGATGTTGTTGCTAACACCATTGCTGATGCTTCTGTTGATATTGTTGATAATGCTGTTGCTAGCACTAGTACTTTCTTATTACTGATGTTTTTCTCTTTCTTATTCCTTCTGAGTACGCTGTTGATATTGTTGCCAACACTTCTGATGCTAAAAGCTAGGTTAGGAAGCTGTTGGTAACGAAAAAACAAAAACTGTCCACACAAACCGAAGATGGTGAATATCGATGAACGGCATGCGTTGATTTCTGTTTACTTTCGTTTGTACACTAATTTTACAGGTGTGTATGCTTGTATATCTCTGTATGTTTGTATGTATGCTTGTGTATATCTATGTTGTATCTTGGGAGAGTTA
The DNA here is from genome assembly GCF_001194135.2 of Octopus bimaculoides. Taxonomy (NCBI): domain Eukaryota; kingdom Metazoa; phylum Mollusca; class Cephalopoda; order Octopoda; family Octopodidae; genus Octopus; species Octopus bimaculoides. The sequence goes on along the minus strand of NC_068993.1, from coordinate 45,384,313 downwards.
TTTTGTCAATACGAAACTAACACATGTATAGTACATGTGTTCCCCATTGGTAAAGCGACCTTGCCAAGAAACATGTTTTATCACTGGATCTCGCAGTGTAAACTGAAAAACTGATATGTGTGTATATATGTGTATATATATATATATATATATATATATAT
>NC_068993.1:45381776-45382366 GCF_001194135.2 Octopus bimaculoides | reverse complement strand
ATATACATCATACATTTCTATATATTTTGTACATGTGTGTGTGTAATTATAAACAGCATATTCGGAAACAGAGTCACATCAATCGTTGGATGACAATATGCTGTTTTCATTAAATATAATCGAAAGCCTTTCTCCGACCACCATCAACACCACCTCGTTCAATGATGGAAGCAATTACTATTTCTAGTGATGATGAAATATGAACTATTCCTACAGTTGTTATATTAATTTTTTTTAATAAAGAAGACCTATATCTACTTGCCTTCATATAGCGCCTTTGTTTTTTTTGTGTGTGTGTTTTACGGAGGTGTTTTTTGGCGGAGTTTGTTTTTAATCTATAACTTTATGCTAACGACAATTACTTTCGTGTTTTGTATAGCAACGCATATAAATCTGCATATTAAAGGGTGACAGGGTGTGTGTTTCTGTTAATTGTAGAATTGATAAAGCTAAGCATTTTTTATTAATATATGACATGTCCATACATACATGCATACATACGTGCATACATACATGCTACATATATACGCGCGCGCGTATATATATATATATATATATATATATATATATATATATATATATATATATAT
>NC_068993.1:45374245-45381378 GCF_001194135.2 Octopus bimaculoides | reverse complement strand
TATATATATATATATATGCATACATACATACACACATATAAAAAGGAAAGAATAAATAGAGTCAAAAAGAAGAGGGATTACGATTCGACAGCTGTTTAATAACCACTATACATGTTTTGCACAACATACATCCACATATATACAGGATTTAAATTTAAATTAAGTAACGGTTTGCCTGTATAATAGGACCTAGTTGTATCTTCTCGGGTGATATATAATCACTGTCTCCGTAATTAAATGTTTGATTACGATGCTATCACATCCAACTGGCTCCTTTGACTATATTTATTCTTTCCTTTTTACATTTTTACATTATTTACATTATTTATATTTGACGGATATTTGTCCTTATCTTGTTTTTTTTCATATGCTTAAGAATTTTGCATCTTAATCCCGTGGTTTCGGATCCTATCCCACTCTGCTGAAGGTTGGCATATATCTACCGCCATACGTACGTGGGCAAATGCCTTGTAAATAAATTTGCTAGACGAAAATTGTGTAGAAAACTATGATAGATAGATAGATAGAGAGAGAGAGAGAGAGAGAGAGAGAGAGAGAGAGAGAGAGAGAGAGAGAGAGTTGTGGGTGATGATTGGTCGACTCCTATATAAATACGACCGTGTACTTTTCAGTCTTGATTCAAGACGGAGCCAATACATAAACTTTAGAATAGAACGATAATCCAAAACAATTTTTTTATAGCTAGAACCTGTTATGAATCTGGAGAAATGCAGCATCTTACGGGTTATATTGAGAAATATTCTCGGAATGTTATAGACATTGATGGAAAACCATGACAAAATATAAAGAATTTATAACTGATAATGGACATGAACTACGTAGAGCACACGGGTAATCTGTATAGGATTCATTGTGCATAATAATACGTAAAAATCAGTGTAATATATTGCGCACTCATTTCCAGGAGAATATGAACAATAAGCCTGGTAAATAAGCCACAGAAAACCGTAATCATCCAAATTTACGCTCCATCTAGCGATTACAATAACGAACAAGTAGAGATTTTCTATGAAGATCTGGTAGAAATTGATAAGGGAACATAACAGAAAAGATGGGATTAGCTGTTCGTGATGTTATGAAAGAAAACGTTAGTAAATAAGGTTTAGAGGGAAAAAAATAAAGCTTTTCACGAATAGAATTGTCGAAAATTATCACAAGAAAAAGAAACAAGCTAATTACAGCAAAACTCAATATGGAAGCACAAAACTTCAAGAACAGTAATATAGTGTTTACCTGGAGGGAGATATAATAAACCTATTGATTTTATTTTCATCACAAAACGACATCAAACGAATATAAATGAAGCTAAAACTGGCGTTTCTCAACGTGCATCAGCTATCCTGATCTTTTATTAATAACTATAAACGTAAAACTGAGATATATTCAAGAAATACCAGAACGCAAAAATAATGTATGATGGTAAAGAATTTTGAAAATCAGAATTGAAACCAAGAATTTCAACCACAGATATCATTATTATTATTTTCTATTTCAGTTCGTAACATTCTGAGTTCAAATGCTGCCGAGGTCGAATTTCCTCCTTTCGGGTGGATAAAATAAGTACCAGCTGAACAGTGGGGTCGATGTAATCGATTTAACCGCTTCCTGAAAATTGCTGGCTTTGTGACAAAACTTTAAACTGCTATTAGAGCAGAGAGCTGGCATAGTCATTTGTGGGGTGGACGAAATGCTTAATGGAATTTCTTTTATCTCTTTACGCACTGCGTTCAAATTCCGCCGAGTTCGAATTTGCTTTCATCGTTTCGTATATATTTATATTTATGTATGTATATATACAGGGTACGATGAGTAAATTATCGCCATTTTATATGTTTAATTTCGCGCATTGTGTGTTTTTGATTTTGTCGACTAGACAATATAGTAGAGTGAATTGGACACCATCTGTGAGAAAATTCACTCTGCCAGAAATTGGGAAAACGACACGCTGTCCTGCTTGGCATTCGCGCCAAAAGCTCCAATACGAACAGTTAGTGAACACACAGACCTGTTGGCTTGCTCAAGAGGTGGCTGCTGGAAGACCCTATGTCTGGCAACAGGACTCTGTACCATGTCATACAAGGAGGAGAACTCAGTCATGGCTGTCAGACAATTTCTGCGACCACACCACCACCTAACTCTCCAGACTGCAACCCCCTTGATTATTATGTGTGGGATGCAGTTGAGTAAGATACCAACAAAAAGATGAACTGAAGGCAAGGATTATGACAGCATTGACAAACTTAAACAAAGAGACAGTTCAGAAGAGGTGCAGGAGATTCCGAAGTTGTCTGGAGGCTGTGGTTGAAGCCAATGACGATTTTATTGAATAAATTTACTCTTTAGTATTACAAGATATTTTTATGTAATTTTGGTAAATATATCTGTTGAAATAAGATGTCAGTGTTATTTTCATTTTCGTGTAATTTCGACAATATATTCACTGCACTCTGTATAACGGTTTTCTTTCAGTTTCCGTCTTCTAAATTCGCACGAAAAGCTTTAGTCGGCCCGGGGTTCTAGTAGAAGACACTTCCTCAAAGTGACACACAGCGAGACTGAATCCTAAAGTATGTAGCTGAGATCTTATTGGATTCTCATCAGAGGAGTTTAAACTAATTTGACCAAACGCAGGGGGGGAAAAATCAGCCAATTGGTTTATATACTCAACAATTACAATAGCTACAGAAAACCGGGCTACTAATTTGCATACCATGTTAACGTTTTACTTAGAATCAGGGACCTGCCATACATACTGACAGACAGATAGATAGATACACACACACACACATACATACACACACACACAGACATACACACACACACACACACACACACATACACACACACACACATACACACACACGCACACACACACATATAAATAGTCTTACTAGTTCACATCGCCCTATTCAGGCATAGCATCCCAGGTTCATATCAATAAGTTGTTCTTTTATATTTTTCTTTCGTTACCCAGAATGAGGAGTCATGAAGTATGACAGACATTTTGTATGCACCATAATGAAAATCGTGATCTCAGACTGCGCTGAATCATTTTGCCTTTATGGTGCATGTTTTCCGATCGTCAGGTAGAACCGCAATGCTGGACTTCCCAATTATCGACGACCGCTTCTGGTGAAAGCACTTCCTTAACTTAGCTAACACTGCATCACAAAACGACTCGCCTTTCTCTTCACGACCGGATGATTCTTCAGCCCCCTCATCTTTCGCAAAAATTAATGACTCTCAACAAACTTCCGGTGAGGCCTATAAGGGAGTTTTTCGCTAGCATCATGACCGGTGTTGCTACTGCAAACGCACACATCCAGGTCCGCATCCAGAAAAGGCATAAAGTCGCACCTATACACACTCCGACCTTAACCCACAGGCGCAGTATTTTCTCTATCATGTTCCTCCTCACTTTTCTCTCTTTCTTTCTCTCTCTCTCTCTATCTTTCTCTCTCTCTTTCTCTCTCTCTCTCTCTCTTTCTCTCTCTCTCTTTCTCTTTATTTCTCTCATTGTTCCTTCCTCTCTATATCTCTCTCTGTTTCTCCTTCCCTCTTTTTCTCACTCTCTCTCGGTACATATTTCTCTCTAATTCTCTCTTAGGTAGATAGGTAGATAGGCATATAGATAGATAGATAGATAGATAGATAGATAGATAGATAGATAGATAGATAGATAGATAGATAGATAGATAGATAGATAGATAGACGTTAGCTTTTATATATTTCTATCTCAAATCAGCACTTCAGCGCTTCACAATGCATAGAAATTGAGACACGTTGCCCATGGATGGCCGATTGTCATATCATTAATCACCTTGTAAACAAAATTGCAGCTAAATATTCACGATTGCCATTGAAGATCAATGAGGTTACTTTATATTACATTCTCCTTTATGTTCAATTTTCTGTTTTTTTTCTTTCGTAGAAAAAAAAATACCTCCTGCTTATTACCTTTTCTACACCAGACGTCTACTCCACATGCCATGCACCTAAACAAGCCAAGACAATCAACACACAGACTCACTTACCACACACACACACACGTTGTATATACACGCAGTGATAAACACGGATATACACGCATTCCCAAAGGACACACGCACACACAAGAGACAAGATAAAAATCATAGTATTACCCATTATGATACTTTCAATCAATAGCGAGGAAATTAAATTACGGTGTGTGTTTTAAGTTAATGACTGACTAGATATTAACTTACTAACCAGCTAAAGTGAAAGAAAAAGAAATATTATAAAATATTATATGGAAACAAAAAGGTAAATTAAAACATAAAAATTAATATTAAAAATTATATTTTCAGATAATAAAGTTTGAAGTAATTAATTCTAATATTACAATATATATGTGTGTGTGTGTGTATGTATGTATATGTATCAATATGTATATGTATATGTATATGTATATATATATATATATATATATATATATGTATGTGTGTATATATATATATATGTATATGTATATACATATATATATGTATATGTATATATGTGTGTGTGTGTATATCTTTATATATACATGTATATATACATATACATATACATATATACATGCACATCTGTGTGTACTTATATATGTATATATATCTTTATATGTATATATATCTTTATATGTATATAGTATGTATGTGTATTTAAGTATGTATATATGTATGTATGTATTATGTGTGTATGTTTGTATGAATGTTTGTATGTCTGATTATGAGAGAAAGAGACAAACGGACAGACAGACAGACTGACAGAATTTTTTTATCGGTTCGGTTAGAATATTACAAATGTTTTATTATTGATTAATGAAATTACATTATGTCATGAAAACAATTCATATTTTTCTTTGGCAAAGAGGATGTTTGAGTTAAATATTATCACTGTATTAATTTCACATCAGAATATTAAAAAAAAATATAATGATATTTTAATGTTTGGTAGACGATACATGTAATTTATATTAGTTTAGATAATAATGATAATAATAATAATAATAATACTAATAATAATAATAATAATAATAATAATAATAATAATAATAATAATAATAATAATAACAACAATTATAACAACAGCGATGATGATGATAAAAATAATGATAATAACAATAATTGTGTTGATAATAATAATAATAATAATAATAACAATAATAATAATAATAATAATAATAATAATAATAATAATAATAATAATAATAATGATGATGATGATGATAATAATAATAATAATAATAATAATAATAATAATAATAATAATAATAATAATAATAACAACAACAATTATAACAACAGCGATGATGATAAAAATAATGATAATAACAATAATTGTGTTGATAATAATAATAATAATAATAATAATAATAATAATAATAATAATAATAATAATAATAATAATAATAATAATAACTGTGATAATAATATTAACTATTACGCCCCAGCCAAACCCGTACCTGAAATTTTTTTATAGATTAAAAAGAGATAAAACCCGAATAAAATAGCGATTGCACAGACATTGGCAAAACTAAACAGTCGCACCTTGATACACACATTTGGCTATAAACGAAATTTTAATAGTAAATTTACTATCGTAGCTAGTGAAAAAGAATTGCTGGATATATGTCGGCTCAAAAACTGAAATAATGTGAACAATACGTTATGATGGACCTTCTGGTCTGAGCAATACGCCCAAGATCGGGAAAGAAGAGAAGTAACATACATCTATATTTTCAAAGACGAAGGCAACATTCAAATGCTCAGAGTAGAACTATTACGAAGAAGCCTCGATTGATGTGTGGCACAATGTCTTTTCTATGGACTGAAGTAAAGCATACTGTGTCGTGTATCTGGGTATTAAGACAGAGGACAGGCTGACTGGTGAAGTTGTCTCGCCAAACGCTTGCGAAGGAGTTGCTGCCGAAATATATGGAGAGACGGAATTTGAAGATCATAACCAGAGCCATTGTAAGAGACAACTTCACTTGTCAGTCTGTCTTCTGTCTTAGTAACCCGATACACGTCACAGTCTGCTTTACTTCGGTCCTATATTTATAACTGTGGAGGCGCAATGACCCAGTGGTTAGGGCAGTGGACTCGCGGTCATAGGATCGCGGTTTCGATTCCCAGACCGAGCGTTGTGAGTGTTTATTGAGCGAAAACACCTAAAGCTCCATGAGGCTCCAGCAGGGGATGGTGGCGAACCCTATTGTACACTTCCACCAGAACTTTCTCTCACTCTTACTTCCTGTTTCTGTTGTGCCTATAATTCAAAGGGTCAGCCTTGTCACACTGAATATCCCCGAGAACTACGTTAAGGGTACACGTGTCTGTGGAGTGCTCAGCCACTTTCACGTTAATTTCACGAGCAGGCTGTTCCGTTGATCGGATCGACTGGAACCCTCGACGTCGTATGCGACGGAATGCCAGCACACAACATATTTATAACTGCACTGAATGCTTGCTTGCTGGGATTGATCATGTATTTATCAATAAACGGTTACCGGGTGCGGCATATACATCTACTCATTATATAAACATAATAATTTACCCATTATTCAAACATAAACTTAAAATGTTCTTATTTACAAAAATAGTTGCAAATGGTGTTCCAGCTGTGACAGTCTCTTTTTTTAAGGAGTAAAACAAGTCTGAAACAGCTGTAGTGAACATCAGCTCACTTATGTTACTATATGTATGTATGTTTGTGCCTATGTGCCTCTGTGAATGTATCTATATGCGTGTGTCTCTGTGCAGTTGTGTGCCAGTGTTTCACATTGACCTTCCTATACTTGCGTTCTACGTACACATCTTGCTTTTGCTGTTATTTCTGGTGTTGTTGATGTTTTATTTGAAATGGTAATTAGTAATAGCATTTACAGCTGCATCTCATATATTGACCATTTCAAGTCTGACATATTCCTATCATAGCTCACTCACACGCACGAACGTGCACACGCGTATTTATGTGTGTTTATGTATGTATATATTTTCATATATACATACATACATATATATACATATATATATAGATATATAAATACACATATATCTATATACACATACACATATATATACATGTATATATATATACATACATATATA
>NC_068993.1:45368843-45374186 GCF_001194135.2 Octopus bimaculoides | reverse complement strand
ATATATATATATATAAACATATGTATATTTACATATATATATATATACATATACATATATTCATACATATATATATATATATGTATGTGTGTCTGTACGTAAGTATACATATATGTGTACTTAGACATGTAAGTGCATATACATACGTATGTGTATGTACGTATATATTTATATGAATATATATATATGTATATATATATATATATGTATGTGTGTGTATGTGTATATATATGTATATGTAAGCATTTATGTATGTATGTATGTATGTATGTATGTGTGTATGCAGATATACATACGAGGCCTTCTCAGGTTTATTGCATCTGTTTTCTCTCTCTCCCTCTCTCTCTCTACTACATGATTGATGTAGATGCGTCACCTATTTGGTACACATACAAAATCACGCATACACACACAAGGACACACGGAAATGCAGAGCACGTACAATACATCAAACATTGCGCGACTGCATCCGCAGCATTCACTACCATATAGTAAATCTAGCACGACACATGCATACAGCTGCATCTATACAATCGGACACATATACACACACATAACAAACAATAATGCATCATATGCAAAATATGCACACCATACGCAATCTAACGCGCAACAATTACACATTCACACTCATACTCACACAAACCCCTTGTGTAGAGATACATCGATACTGTAAACAGGGTACATACGTAGCTAGATATATGCAGCAGCAAGATACAAAGCTTGTGGCATACATACACTTACATATACACGCATTTGTATATACATGTGTGTGTGTATGTGTGTGCGTGTGTTTATATATATATATATATATATATATATGTTATTTCATGGTAAATTTGTAAATAAATATATATTATTTCAAAGATAAATCTGTAAATATATAGACTCCTATAGATAGAGTTAGATAGAAATATATATACATACATATATATATATATTCATATAAATATATATGAATATATATCCGCATATATATCCTATATATATATACGCGCCCACTCACAAATCTCTATATTCACAGATTTATCTTTGAGATAATAATGTACTAATTAATTGATAATCAACGAGAACAAATTAATATGGTCTGTTAATAAAAAAATAAACTTGCTCCCAAAAAAGCGATGACTCTTGAAATCAACATCAGAAATGTTTTTGGGACCTCATCTAATATCATCACGGATTAAAATTTTTCAATTGTCAATCTGATTGAACTTCAGTGCAACTTACTGCACTGAAGAATATATTAATGCACTTATGGAACTTTCATTTGCTATAATTAACGTGTATTAATTCAAAATTACAGCACTATAATGCAGCTCATGATTCTAATATTTTTCTTTTGCCATAAGGTGGCGAGTAGGCAGAGTTGTTAGCATGCCAATCAAAATGTGTAGCGCCATTTCGTCCCACTTTACGTACTGAGTTCAAATTTCGCCGTGGTCGACTATGCTTTTCATCTTTCCGGACTCAATAAAACAAGAACCAGTTAAGTGCTGGGGTTGATGTAATCCACTTTCCTCCTCCCTCGAAACTACTGGCCTTGAGCCAAAATTCAAAACCTATATTTTGACTCTGGCATAAATTTCTACTCTAGGATTTTACGTGAAGATTTGCAATGAAGGAAGTGGGCTGGATGGTCTTTGTTTCAATTCATTTAAAAAATAATGAACAATTCAGTAAATTATCATTGTCAAACTAGTGTAAGATGGCGAGCTAGCAGAAACTTTATCGAGCTGGACAAATTGCGTAGCGGCATTTCTTCCGCTCTCTAGTTCTTGAGTTCAAATGCCGCCGTGAACCATTTTACCTTTCATCTTTTTGAGGATGAAAGACAAAGGTCGATGAAATAAGTACCAGTCAAGTACTGAGATCGATATAATCGACTAAGCCCCCCACCACTAAAATTGCTGGGCTTGTGCCAAAACTTTAAGCTATTATTAAGTTAATGTTTGAAGCATAAACTAACACGAAATTTTGTTGGAAAGTTTTAATTTACATTGCTTTAAAACTTTAAGAGACATTGTTGATATCACAGAACCAATGGTGGTCTCAGGCGGGTCGGTATCAAAGGGTTATATGTGTTGATCTATCAGACATTTTTCATTAAGTCAGTTATCTCAAAAACGTTATTTGTTTGCACTATGCAATCATATCTGCTTTTGTTTATTAATCGGTCGTCTGCTTCAGCGAATGTTAATAAACGCTTAGTTCCATTGGTGGAAATAACAACGAAAAAGATTTAATATTCAGTGAAATTAATAGATCTCACAGTATGTAGCCTATATTCGTTTTCAACATGTCGTCATTGAATATTTGCAATAAAAGAATCATAGTATCGCTGAAATAGTCGTGCATGTCGTTGGTTTGCCCAGGGTCACTGGTGAAGCGCTGTATTTGTGACAAAGGCTCATATAATACTATGGTACAATCCAGCTACCTCGCAAATCTACCAATGAAGGAGCATCTACATGATCATTCAGCCTAACAGAATTAATGTGTTAAATATCGATATATAATGTGTTAAATATCGATATTTACCTCAAGGAATTGAATGTCTACAGTTCGGGGTTTTCTTCTTCATCAAAGAATAAACTTCTCATACATCACAGCAGCTTACCGAACTTACCGACGTTCTACGCACTTTCCATATTGGATAATTTTCTGACATAAGGAAAGTGGGGCGGCTCATGGTCAGTACAGTCTGGCGTCTAAATCTGTTCCATTATTGCTGACGTGAGAATAACTACAATCATCGAATCTCTATTTGCTCGTATTTCTCTATTTATAGCAAAACATTTCCGCCACCTTGTACGGGATCGGTCTATCCGCCCAGCTTTAAAATACTGCGGTTGAAATACAATGAGTAAATTTCTAGTTTCTTATCTATGCTCTTCAGTTCACTTCACTTCTTTCTAGCTTATTACATTGAAACGGTAGTTCATGTCTGGGATTGTCTAATCTATGTTTACCCATAATAATATTTATTGCATTGATTTCGGTGTGCTTAATATAAGTCTAAAAATATAAGTCATCGATTAACATTATTATTCTCTCACCAATTATTTGATCCTTCTTCTTCAATATTTTTAATATCCCAAGTATTAAATGTTTTCGTCCATGTGACTATTGATATTTTTTTCCGATTTTTCTGTTGCAAAACTTCTCCAATTTTCTCTTTCAATTTTATATGGTTTATCGAACCAGTTCCATACACCTTTTAGTACTTTCATGTGTAACTTCGTTCTTATTCCCAAACTTTTTATGTCTAATGTAGCTTCATGAACATAACATTTTAGGTTTTAGTTAATTGGTTTCTTCTTAAAGAAATTTCGGTACATTTTTTCTCCCTAATCCATGTTAATGCTCATACCTCTAGTTAATCGCTGTTTTTAAGTACTTGTATATAATTTTAAATCATCCACATAAAGAACGGAAGACTTTGAGTGTTTTTTTCTATTGCATTTGTAACCATTAAGCTTGCTTCAACAGATTTTTTCATGGATTCAAAGCTAAATAAAAGAACAAAATGAATATATTTTCTCTGAAACATTCCTCTTTTTTTTCAGATAAGGTCATTTATAATTTTTAGTTTATCTTTTTTTATTGATGTTTTTCTTATTGACATGATGTGGTTTATGTACAGCCTTAGTATTAAGGCCGCAATGTTTATATTTATTATCTCAAATATCCAGGAATATTGTGTGCCGATGAATGCTTTTCAGCAATAAATCTATTCTATGCTCGGCTTGTTGTATTCCTTTTCTATTGTTTTCAATAACTTGCACGGTTCACCAACATCATTTTCTTTACATATACACAATCATTTCAGCACCCCTTCTGCTCCTCTGGTAAGATATTATTATCTTCCAGATGAAAAGCCAGCCTGTTAGAAAGTATAGATGCTGGAGTTTTATATATTGTTGGCAAGCAAGTTATCGTTGTGTAATTTAGGAAAGCATGTGAGGGTTTTGGCTTTAGAAACTAATGTTTATCCTCCTCTAATAACATATGAGGTGTTGGTTCTGCTCTCTATAGTAATTCACTGAATACATCATACATACCCATGATATCGGTCGCGTATTTTAAACAAGAATTAGGGGCTCTATGAATACCAGTCGCTTTTCAACTAATAAGCAGTCTTCATACTTTCGATAAATTCTTGACTTGTTATGCTGGGCCATACTTATAATATATTACATGTTCCGTTTCCTCTCCATTTGTTATCCAAGATCTATATTTATTGTATTATATAGCATGTTCTGTATACTCTTATGATGTGATACAGTTGCTATTGTTGTGGGTGTAACGTCTGGTCTAACATTTTTTTCTCGGGTTCACTGAAGACGTTTTTCGTTTGTTTTTCCTTGTTTTTTTTTATTCTATTTTTGAAACGGAGGATTATAACGGTTCTCACTCGACATGTCTTTATAAAGATCAAATTACATTAGTTATGTTTCACTTCAGGAATTCCTTCCCAACTGTTAACATTATATTCTCTAAATAATTTGTTTATTTTTAGTCGTAACGTATTGTTCACATTATTTCAGTTTTTGAGCCGACATATATCCAGCAATTCTTTTTCACTAGCTATTTTAGTCGGTTTTTTTTTTACTTTTTAGTATTAGAATTGTCCATTTCAGTGAGAAAGGACTGATCATTTCTAATACTTGTATAGAATCTTTGCTTCCCACTCATTTTTGCGAGGTAGGTTCTTAGAAAAGATCACTAGAATTAACGGTATAACAGAACCGTCGTTAGTGCGTAAGACCGTATTTAGGCACGGTTTTTTACATTCTGAGTTCAATTTCTAGCGAAAACAATTTTTCTTTCATATTTCCGTCCAAACAGATTTATGATCAAAAACATTGCAGTCATAACTATCCGGTGTTGTATATCAAGGACTTTATGCGTAGTGTCATCCAAAGTTTGAGAAGTTCCACTTTCAATCTATGAAGTTCCGGCCGATGTTACTGCGTGTTATCTCACACGTGTGTCATTGTGTATAGCTACGGAACCATTTGATTAGGACTCCGTTAAGTTCACACGCGCACGCAAACATACACACTCACACTCACACATGTATGTATGTAATATATGTATGTATGTATTATGCATGCATGTATGTATGTATGTATGTATGTATGTATATAAACATATATACAGAGAAAGATATGTTTCCTGATTTAGTTCGTATATGGCTATAAAGAACTCTTAGAAATGCTTTCCCGATATATGTGTGTATGCGTGTTTTATATATATATATATATATATATATATATATATATATGGGAGAATATACAAATAATAACAACAGACGAGGACAGGTGGTGTAAATAACAA
>NC_068993.1:45367584-45368833 GCF_001194135.2 Octopus bimaculoides | reverse complement strand
AATAACAACAGACGAGGACAGGTGGTGTAAATAACAAAAGTATATATATATATGTGTGTGTGTGTGTGTGTGTGTGTGTGTGCGTGCGTGCGCGCGTGTGTGTTTGTGTATATACATATGTGTGTGTGCGTGTGTGTGTATATATACATATGTGTGTGTGTACATAAATACATAAATATATACGTACGTATGAGTATGTGTGTCTATATGTGTGTGGCGGGGTGTACGTGCATGGAAATGTGATGACAGTTGTTTGACTTTCTGCTGCTCATAGGTTTGCTTTCTTTTATCTCACTTAACTGACAAGATATCTTCCTGGCTTTAATGACCTAGAGAGACATCTCTTGGCTACAACATGTCTGTGTTTCCTGTACATCCTCATAGCCAGTTTTGGCAATAAAATAATTAAGATAACTGGCTAGAAATAATAGAGAAGTTTATTTCTTTTTGTTTCTCGCATGAACTTTATAGCCACTTCTAATTCAAATCTTCTAATTGGAATGTTATTATTTAAAATGCCACTTACCTAACATTGTTTACATTAGTCATCATCAAGATATTATCTCACCTGTTTATACCTGTTTAAAATTTTACCTGAAGATGGTGGATCTTATTCTATGATGTAGTCTATTAATACATCAATAAAATCCTACCGAAACAGCTGTTGTAAATTTTAAACCCCATTTGCATTCTTTCTTGCACCTACATCGTACCTAGGACTCTAGTACCATGTCTGAGTTGATCCAAAGTTCAAATTGGAGCTCTCATAACTACAATATCCTGCCAACACATGATAGTTTCATTGTTGTTTTACCTTGTCTTACCTCACTGTGAATCCTATGTTATTATACCTAGTCATTTCTGGTGTTCTACCTGTTAATGTGCTCAGATTGCAATGAATTCTATAACTATGTGTGCACGTGTGTGTGTATATGTGACCGTGTGTGTACGCATATAAATATATGTTAGACAATTTCCATAAAAAAAACAACAAAGAAGGGACAAGTTTCAACAAATGTTATATTAGTTTAACTCAGAGAGAAGGGAGTCTTGACGTTTTCGACGCAAGTCCTTCATCAGAAAACATAGAAGAATGACAAAAATCTTTTTTAAAAGTTCGGGACCAGATGCGAATGCGGTTCTATGATGGGAGTTTGGAAGGGGAGGCAGGTTGATAAATATATACATATATAAATACTCAAAAGAGAAAAATATTGGTGCATTGTTGTACTATTATCTTATTTATATA
>NC_068993.1:45365630-45367185 GCF_001194135.2 Octopus bimaculoides | reverse complement strand
TATATATATATATATATATATATATAAACATATCTGTCTAATCTACTTAATGTTTCTACAATGTAAAATCCAACAGAATTGGTCCCTAGAGCAGTGGAAGAATGTCATATTACTCGGACGAGTCATCCTTTACCGTATTTCCGACTACTGGCCGAGTATACCTGTGGAGGCAGCCAAAAGAAGCATCTGTCGCGCAGTGGGACTGAATCTGAAACCATATTATTAGAAAACAAACTCCTTACCCCACAGCCACGTCTGCGCCTGACTGAAATAATATTTTTAGGAACGGTGTATCTCGAAGGAAATAAAGCTATAAGTAATAGTGTGTAAATATTGACTTAACAACCTTTTGGGTAAAAACGAGTTATATGTATGTATGTCTTCTGTTTTTAATCAATTCAGTTCTTCCCCTGAGAAGGATCTGGTTTCTAAAAATAATTCAAAGCTCCATCACTTTAAACCTGAGAAAAGTCTTGCATAGTTTTGCTGTTCCGCTTACACTTTGTATTTTTGATGTACAAAACAGTTGATTGATTTCTTTTTCTATAAATCCAAGCTTATTCAGACTGACAGTTAGGCATTTACTTACAAAACCACGTGTTCCAATTATTATTCGGGGAAAATATAAATTTGTAATTTGGATATAGAAGTTGGTTGTTTCGAAGCAGTTGTCCATAGTTATCTTCTTTCTATTTGATTTTCAAAGAGACGTTCACATCAACAGGGCTGACCTCTATGTATATTAGTATGTATGTATGTATGTATGTATGTATGTATGTATTTATGCATGTATGTATGTATGTATTTATGTATGTATGTATGTATGTAAGCGTGCCTATCATTGTTTGAGTATACCGGCTGAGATATTTACACCTTAAGTACCCCTTTTACAATGGACGCACTTCAAAGTAAGCTCATTCATTAGAGTAAAGAACGGTAAAATTAACACCAGGCTAATTACTATCAATATAATTAACAAAAAGAAATTCTTAATGACTTTACCCCAGCATGAACAAATGTCCAATGACTGAAACCTGTAAAAAGAACAAACATTAAGAGAATAAAAGATTAAGAGAATTATATAATGTCTGCCACGTTTTTCGTTTTCTAGTCTTTCCAATTTCCAGACAAACGCCATTAACAAAACACAATTGCTTGTTTGCAGCATACAATTAATATTTGAAAACAAAATAAATTGTTTTGATATTATTATTATTATTATTATTATTATTATTATTATTATTATTATTCATTATCAACTTTTTCATCTTTTTCATCCTCTTTTTCTTCTCCTGCATCTTCATCATCATCATCACCTTCTCCTCCTCTCTTCCTCTTCCTCCTCCTCCTCCTTCTTCTTCTTTTTCATCATCATCATCTTCCTCTACTCCTACTATTGCTATTTTATCACTTTTCTCATTCGTTGAAGCTCTTTTCTGTCTATTTCCATACATTTTTTTTTTCATTATTTCTATTATATTTTTGTGTATTTTTATACTTTTACTCTCTGTCTCTCTCTCTCTCTCTCTGTCTCTCTCTCTCTCTCTCTCTCTCT
>NC_068993.1:45359879-45365266 GCF_001194135.2 Octopus bimaculoides | reverse complement strand
TATATATATATATATATATATATATATATATATATATATTTATATATATATATATGCTTACATATATGTACATACATATATATGCATACATATATATATGATGTGTGTGTGTGTACGATCAGAGAGACTCTAGATATACTAGCACCGGTCTACGTCGGCAAGACTTGTATTATTTAGTAAAATCGACAAAAATACATTGAGATTACCAGGAAGTGTAGAAAATCCCACGCTTTGGACATTGTTCTTCTTCAAGGCAATTTTGACAGAGGAGGAATTAAAATGGCACAGCTGTGTTTTATATCCTCCTGCCAAAGTTTCTCTTGATAAAGGACTTTGTCCGAAACATTAGATTTTTTTTTTCCATTTCTCACTGCAGATTCGCTGTACTTTTTTCTTGATTTTGCACTACATTCGAGGTAATATCAAAAACGTTCCCGGACTAGTTCTGTAGCGTGCCAATAAATGGCAGCACACGGTTGCGTGCACAGTGGGAGCTAGCAGTGCCCTTCATGAGTCAGTGTGCCGAGTGACATTGCTGCGTTTACATTGCAAGTTGTGAAATTTATGATTTTGTGATCATGCAGATGCTGTAGTCTGCGATTTTGTCATGGACAGGAAGTTAGAACAAAAAGGCAACATAAAATTTTGCGTTAAAGTTGGGAAGTCTGCTACAGAGACATTGAACATGCTTCAGCAAGCTTACAGCGATGAGACAATAGGTCATACGCAATGATTCGAGTGGCACGGGAGCTTCAAAAGCGGAGGAACATCCCTAGAAGACCTGTCACGAGCGTCACCCTCGGAAATGTGCAGAAAATTCATCCGCTTGGGGCATGTGAGTTGTCGAAAATCAATTATCGACATTGCTGATGTTGTTGGTCAGTCGTATGGGTCCGTGCAGGCAATCCTAACGTCTGAAATTGAACATGCGGTGTGTCTCAGCCAAGTTTGTCCCCCGCCTGCTGACCACTGAATAAAAAGAACATTGCGTCGAAGTCTGTCAAGATCTTCATAGACGTACCGCTGATGACCCAATCTTCATGTCGAGGATTATCACGAATATGAGTCTGACAGGAAGCAAAAGTCGTCACATTGGAAGACCCCTTCATCTCCACGACCGAAGAAGACACGACAGAGCTGCAACTCAATCAAGAACATGCCCATCTTTTTTCTTTTTTCGACATTTGCGGTATTGTAAATCGAGAATTCGTCCCCCGGGACCAGATCGTCAACTGAGTTCTACTACGAATTTTGTTAAGCGTTTGAGAGAGGATATTCGGGGAAAGCGAATATGTACAACAGTGTCGGTATATGTACAACAGTATCGGTAAATAAATTCAATAAGTAAATCTATAACCAACCCCTAAATACCTAACTAAACAGTGACCAATCCTTTAAGTCATACAAAAAATATTCCCTACTGTCTTCCATAGTGTAATATAAAAGTGAAAACTTAATAACCACATTCATTCAATCTAAATATAGGCAAGTTCCAACCGTGTTGCGCTTATCACGAATTGATCTGTGGGAGCAAGTTTGTGCTTGGACTTTGAAAGCGCGCCCCAGTGACCATTTACAATGCTCAGGACAACTTGAAGTCACTGAATAAAATCTATTGTACCAATAGTCTCTTATTCAGTTATCACTGATTCATTTAACACGGTGTACTTTGGAACGAAACACTCGTGATGAACGAGGATAGATGAACATGTTTTACAAGTACTATTCAGCGAAATAGATTTAGAATAAACGTGCGTGTATGTATGAGTATCAAAGTCTGTGTGAGTGTATGCATGGGTGACTTGATCTCTATGTAATTAAGCCCAGGTGTCTATGATTGTAAGTGAGTGAATATGTAAATGTGTGACTTCATATGTGCAAGCGTGATATGTATGTGCTTCTGTGTGGAGGATATGGAGGGGTGTATATATGTTCCGTAAAAATCATTTTGAAACAACACATATTGTGGTGGACTATAAAAATCGAAATCTTCTTTAATTATAAGTTCATTATAGATTTAATTAGAAATTAATTAGAAACTAAAAAAAGATTGTGGGCGTAATTAAAGGGAGTCCCAAATGAAATTAATTAAAACTTTCAAAACTTCTATTACTCACATCAATAGTTGGTTTCTAGAGTTTAGGTTACATTTAAACAAATCCTTCCGCGTAACATATGAGAAAACATTGAGTTCTGATTCTTACCAAAAGTGTCCACTTTAATGATGTTCATCTAATCGCCCGATGAAAAATTGATACGAATGTCACCTAGTGCTGCCTCACCAGCATTGTAGGCTCCCAGGCAAATCAGTGCGCAGGGCTCTGCAGTATTTATTTATTGTCACCAAGCCACAATGTACAGCGATCAGAACTGGAGCCCCCTAGACACGTGCGGCGGACAAACAAATCAACTCACTCGTCCTTATAGTATATATTTACTGACAGCAAGCCACAACATCCAGAGATAAGAACTGGGGGGGGGGGGGCTTAGACACGTGAGGCCCATAAACAAATCAACTCACTCATTCTTGTAGAATTTATTTCACGATAGCAAACTTCAACACACAGATGAGTATTGAGGCCCCTAGATACCAGTGAGGCCCCAAGTAAATCAATGCACAAGTCCCTATAATATTTATTTTTTGACAGCAAACCACAACATACAAAAATCAGAAGTGGGGTCCCCCCCACAAAAACACGTGATGACCCCATGCGAATCAATGCTCTGGATCCTATAATATTTATTTATTTACAGCAGATTACAGCATACGTACATCAGAATTTGGCCCTTAGACCCGTTCAGACCATAAATTTTCAGATCTGACTATAGTCACCAGTCTAACCAAAAGTTTATTTAACACTTCATACGGCTGATTCATTATCGTTAGAAATAATTTCTATACGTTCAGTATAAGAAGCACAGACGACATAGTGATAGCTGATAGAAACATTTCAGTGCTTTGGTGATTAAGTGAATTTGTTTGTTTAGTAAACAGCTAAGCGATGATATGTATAGTATTTAGACACCACACATACAAAGACACATATGAGTGCACGCATACATGCACTCTATATGTTTATATGTTTGTCGCTTTGTATGTATACATGTGAATGCACGCGCGCGTGTGTGTGTGTGTGTGTGTGTGTCTAGGTATGTGTGTGTACATAATTAGCGTGTAGCATATAACATATTAGCCCCAACAACAACTTATGATAAAACTGTTATTCTTTATCAGTCCTGAAATGTTTCGTAATGGGTTGTCCACTCTTCACAGGTAAAACACACTCATTCGCCTGCGAAGATAATTTCATAGCAATAACTATTTAACTCACTCACAAAGTTAGTATTTATCCAAAATTACAATGCTAATCTGCATATCGCACATTAGGTGACGGAGTCATTAAATAGGCAAATAGCTTTAAGCAGAAACAGCATTGGCATTTGTTTCTTTTTCACGGTGTATGCGTAACAAACTATTATACTATGTTAGATTCCCTAATACACGGTGTTTTAAGCATTAACAAATATGTAATAAACTTTTAATCATGCAACCGACTAATGCATGATGCAAATTTGCAAACAATTTCAATTAAGTACTAGGTTGTGCATGCTTTAAATAGTGACAGTGAAATGTTGACGTGCGTTTATATATATGCATGTTTATGTATGTATATGTAGTAGATAGATAGATCGATAGATCGATAGATAGATAGATAGATAGATAGATAGATAGATAGATAGATAGATAGATAGTATCTATGTATATATGCATATATACTTTAATATATGTGTATACATATTATCGGTCGCACATATATATAGCGTATGTGCTTTGTTTATATGCAAACTTTGCTGCGAGATAGCGTCCGAAGAAAGCTCCCCAAACGGTGCCGAGTGTTTACGAATGCCTAAATGTCATAGACTAGTATCAAAGTCTGTGTGATATCTACCATTCGCGGAATCACCGAGAGTAGTAGATATCGATATTTCGCTATTATTGTGGTTTATGAATACCATGTACTTGGATCAAAACGAAATGAAATGAATCGCTGGTCTATGACTTAAATGCAAGCTGAGTGAAATTTATTTGCTGATGTGCTTCAGCATAGCACATGTGACAGAAAATTGGATTGCAAATTGAAGTAGCTTTAGTTATGTAAATATTATCAGTCGCACATATATAGTGTATGTGTTCTCTTTATTCACCAAATTTGCAGCGGGATAGCGTAACTGATATCATTCTCGCTTACACATATCATATAAAAATTACAGATAAGCCCCAAAGAAAGCTCAACACTGAGCATATATATGTACATAAACTTTGCTGGTAAACCTAGCAAGGTTTACTTTCGAAACAGCCACTGTGGATATTTCAGGCAGTGGATATTTCAAAAGAAAACCATGCTCGGTTTACCGACTGATAATCGGAGGTTAGTGATCCTGAGAACTGGAAATACAGCCTTTTAGTTATAATGCATTAAAGAATACTTTACATTTGTATAGCCCTGTAATTTATCGCTTCTAGGGAATCAACAGATATATATATATATATGCCTCTGTGTGTGAGTGTGTATACCCACTTCACTCTGGAGGTTAACTTTAATTTATGAATGTGGTAAAGAGGTTCACAAAAATTTTGGTTGTTTTCTACGAGAAAAAGCGGTTTCAACGTGTCGCTTTTATCACTTCATTCAGACGATGAGATCGGTAAGCTCTTGAAATGTTAGGTTTACTTAATAAAAAAAAAAAAGTATTATTAAGTATTATTATTTCTTTTTCTAATGTAAAGGAGATGTAACAATATGTGAAAAATCATTGATAAAAAATATTGAATTGAACACAGTCGTGTCTTTAGTATAATGTTTGAAAGAGAAGTCATGCTTTTCCCTCAACGTATATACGTAAATAGATAGATAGATAGATAGATAGATAGATAGATAGGTAGATAGATAGATAGATAGATACACACACACATACACACACACACACAAACACACACACACACACACTCACACACTGAGTTAGGCAGACAGACGTATGAAAATGCACAAAGGAGAATCAACTATAGAGGAATACAATCAAAAGACAGACAAAACAACTACAATTTCTAATTCTTTTGCAAAATATGTCTTTTACTAACAGAACCTCTGGCACTCTGGAAAACCTAACTGAAATTGGCATAAAGCACTATATACAATTATTACTAGCCTCTGGATACCATTAAGTCATGCACGCATATAATCCGACTGTAAAAAGAAAAGCACTAGTGCAATGTATCTGTCTGTATATGGTGAGCATTTGAGTGGCAGCCTTGTGCATGAATATATGTCTGCTTCACTGTGTATGAGAGAAGGAGTATACATATATATATATATATATATATATAT
>NC_068993.1:45358298-45358968 GCF_001194135.2 Octopus bimaculoides | reverse complement strand
ATATATACATACATACTACATACATACATACATACATACATACATACATATAAGTATATAAGTACACATATATCCTCTTGCATATACTAATATATGTGTGTTTGTACATAAATACATATGTGTGCACTCACATTTGTGTGTACACCCTATTCTGTAAGAGAAAAATAAGTGAGATTGACATAAACAGTAAGAGAGAAAAAGCGACATATCATTCGTGTTCTGTGTGAGAGCTTGAATTTACGTTTTCCTTCGATAGTATCTGATATTATAAGAGCGTGCAAATGTGCGCAGATCTTGTAAGGTGAATGAACGCGCTGCAAGACAAGATATTGTGCGGGAATCGGTTAATGTGCTCCTTTGCATAGGTGTATCACCATACACAAATTATACATGCGCATATATGTGTATATTTTGGTATGAATATGTGAACACGGGAAAAAGTATACGTGTAAAAACGTTCATTTTGTATGTGTGTGTGTGAGGGTAGGAATATATAGTAGTGCATCTGTGTTGATTCAATGTAAATGTAGCTAGATTCATATATGGACGTATGTGTCTTTGTTTCTGCTTTTATGTGAGGTTTGTACGCATATGCGCGCGCTTATGTTTCACTATGGGAATGCGTGCGTGTCTGTGTATATACATTTGCGAATATGTTTTATATATATAT
>NC_068993.1:45357414-45358138 GCF_001194135.2 Octopus bimaculoides | reverse complement strand
TGTATGTATGTATCTATGTATGTATGTATGTGTGTGTGTATATGTATGAGTGAGTGAGAGAGCAGAGCAAGCCACCAAAGTGACACTGAGGTAAAATATACGCAGCCCATTATACCCATCATGACTACCCGTCTGATAAGGGTACACCAGGCACATGCATCACAACCATATGTGCGCGACATGATGACCTCATATCAAGATTAACACCACATGACCTTGCAGGTGGGACCCAGTTAGAATTTTCTTCAGGTCGTGTATCCCATCCCACTCAAAAGGTCCCTGAATAAAGGTTGTTTAAAAATGATGAACAAAACACCCGTTTCCAGAGCTGAATTATCCAAACCCCAAAGAATTCCTCTCAACTCATGGCTATGATGCTCTCCCAGTACTTCTGCTTGTGATCAGAGATGCACATGTCGTCAGCCACTAAGCGACATGCTCAACTGGTTATGGTCAAGCAACAGACAAGCAAATCTGTGATGTTGAGCAGAATATTTGCTGTAGCCCATCTTTTATACAAAGACAAAGTACATGATAACTGTCGTTTATGACGTGTTTGATGGTAAGTGGAAATACTTATCATTTTACAATTTTGCGCAAAATCCGCTTTAAATTTTACAAAGAATATTGATGTTTTAACTTCGTATGTTTTGTGAATCAGTGAAATATTTAGAAATTTGAAAACGTATTTAAGTTAAATATTATTGTTTAATAAGTGTTGTTG
>NC_068993.1:45355574-45357157 GCF_001194135.2 Octopus bimaculoides | reverse complement strand
TTTGTTTGTAAAACTAATGTAACTTCACAACACAACTCAAAAAAGTAATCAGAAAAGAAAATGAAACGGCATACAAGTCCATCACAAGCGACCTTCCTTAGCAGGCGACTATTTGTTCTACAAAACTTGGAACCTGTTTGACCATCTCTTACATCTTTATCTCTGACCTTTCTTTGGTTTTATGCTTTCATTTTTGTTTTTTGTCTTTTGTTTTGTTTTTTCTTTTGCATGGCTAGAGATGCAGTTTCAAACATAATTTTAAGATGAAAACTTAGGTTTTGAAATTTGGTAGAATATTTCCTTCTTCTACCGATGGTGTCATGTGAGTGCGTGTGTGTGTGTGTGTATGCATGATTTTCCTTTTGCCAAACCGCTTCCCATAACACAACTTCATCTTCGTCTGTTCCTTGCAGATCATCCAGCTCCTATGTTTCTCTTTTGCTATGCCACACATATATAATTCCACCAAATTTTAAAAATTAGCAAGATTTATTTCCGTCGAACCTGATTATAAATGACCAATACTTGTCTTCCTTGTCCTAAAATTCTATGGGTCTCATTTGCCTTTAAAATCATTGACTTCGGTCTTGCAACTCTTCGTGAATATCCAACGTCTTTAAATATTTTCTTATGCAAAACAGCAACATATCCATAACATTTCCGACCTCTCTAACAGTTGCACGTCGATATGTAATAACTTCTTTCTTCAGTGCTTTGCATGTTCTCTCTCAAAAACTGTTTCTGGCCTTCCTAATGTCCTTTTCACTCAACAATGCCCTTCTTTACTTTATTTACGACTCTACCTCGTTATCCACATGCCCGTCTACCTATTCTTTTTTCTCATCTATCTAAATTCAAATACTTTTCCCTGTGATTCCTGCATTTTATCCAATCCCTCTGCACACACGTCAGACACACACATTTTCAGTTATTCTTGTGGGTGACCCTGAATTAACTATCGAAGACGTCTCCCCGTTTGAGTTATGTTCTGACTGGATATTCTGCATTGATACCAGGAGATGACTTACTCAGGGATATATTCATTTATATATTTCTTTATTTCAGAATGGTTTTCATTGTTCTGTGTTTATCCAGTACCAGTTAAATATTAATTCTAAAATACTATTAAATTCATATATGTAACTGCGAATATGTTATAGCTAAACTATGTGGAAAAAATAACGAAAAATCAACGGGTAGCAACAAGAAATTTTCATAGCTTATCGTTTTGTATATATTGATAAGACTAGCGTATAGATAGATATATATATCTATGTGTTTCTGTGAATAAATATACATGTATTTGTGTGTGTGTGTGTGTGTGTGTGTGTGTGTGTGTGTGTGTGTGTGTGTGTGTGTGTGTGTGTGTGTGTGTGTGTGTGTGTATGTGAGTGTATTTAAGGGTACGCATATTTATATACATATATTATATGTGTGTGTATACATACATATGATGTGTAAGCATATGTATTCACACACATATGTCTATAAGATTAAATAGATTTAAATATATATATGTATGTATGTATATATGTATATATATATATATATATATATATATATATATATATATATATATATAT
>NC_068993.1:45351665-45355425 GCF_001194135.2 Octopus bimaculoides | reverse complement strand
TGTGTGTGTGTGTGTGTGTGTGTGTGTGTGTGTGTGTGTGTGTGTGTGTGTAATTATATATGAATATGCAATGGGTGCATAAACATTTGATTACGTAGGTATATACTTTACGTCAATTGTAGCGTTTGTTTCAGAAGTGACGAGTGTTTGTATATGTCTGTCTCTGTGTGTTCGTCCGTCTCTGTGTGTTCGTCTGTCTGCCTGAATTTCTATCTTTATTCATCATGTTTGAACCTCATACGGCTTAAAACATTTTAAATAAAAGTTACAGAGAAAAAAAAACGAAAACGATAACAATATATTAATAACAGAAAAAAAATAATAATATAAACACAAATAATTGACAATGTTTTAAAATAAAGAGGAACACAAATATATTTTGATATTATTGGATATGATTATAAATGAACTTATAATGTTTACCAATGTTCTTTTAGATATGTTTGAATGTTGTCGCTATTATTTTTGTTCTTAGTCTGGCTTCTGCTGTCCTTGTGATAGTAGTATTATTTCATCTCTTGAAGTAGTAGTAGTAGTAGTAGTAGTAGTAGTAGTAGTAAATGTAGCTTTTATTTAATATCTTGTTCTAGTGTTAAGACGAGGAAATTGAATGCGCATTGAATACAAATATCTTTTTGAAACATATGTGTGTATACAAACATACATATCTATCTTTATATATATATATATATATATATATATATTTAAATATGAGTGTGTGTATACATATATATACGCATACATATACATGTACATACGCATACACACATGCACATACACACATGCACATACACACACACACTAAAATATATATATGCATAGACAGACAGACAAACAGACAGACAGCCAGACAGACAGACAGACAGATAGATAGATAGATAGATAGATAGATAGATATTCATGTGGGTGAAAGTAGTAGTGATAGATCTCGAACAGCAACGAGTACATCAATAGTAATTACAACAAGCACAAAAGTAATAACATCAGCTGAACATGAGGAATGAAGCAAGAAGAGATAGAAAACGGCCACATCAATAATACTATAGATATTAATAATTCTGTTATTGCTAAGAATAATAATAATAATCTTTTCTATTAAATGCACAATGTCTGAAATTTGGGGGTGGGGCTATATATTATATCGACCCAGTACACAACTGGTATTATTTCATCGATCCCAAA
Organism: Octopus bimaculoides; assembly: GCF_001194135.2. Classification (NCBI taxonomy): domain Eukaryota; kingdom Metazoa; phylum Mollusca; class Cephalopoda; order Octopoda; family Octopodidae; genus Octopus; species Octopus bimaculoides. The sequence continues at coordinate 45,354,243 of NC_068993.1, read as the reverse complement.
AAGATGAAAGGAAAAGTCGACTTCTGCGAAAATTGAACTCAGAAGAAAAAGACGTTCAAAATGCCGCTAAGCATTTCGTCTAGCGTGCTAACGATTCTTCCAGCTCGCCGCCTTAATAATAATTATAAGGAAAATAATAATGATAAGAAAAATAATAATAACGATTTCAATTTTTTGTAACTAGGCCAGCTTGGGGGAGAGGATTAAGTCGATTACATCGATCCTAGTGTTTCACTGGTACTTAATTTCTCGATCCCGAAAGGATGAAAGGCAAAGTCGACCTCGGCGGAATTTGAACTCAGAACGTAGTGACGGGCGAAGTACCGCTAAGCATTTCGTCCAGCGTGCTAACGATTTTGCCATCTCGCGACCTTAATAATAATAATAATAATAATAATAATAATAATAATAATAATAATAATAATAATAATAATAATAATAATAATAATAATAATAATAATAATAATAATAATAATAATAATAATAATAATAATAATAATAATAATAATAATAATATGCAAAACACTTTCAATACGGTAACCATAAGAGTACCACAACAAATCACAGCACATACCCAAAGCACACAGAGCTGCGCTCGGTAGTGAAGTGAAAGCACGTTATAAAAATAAAACTACTGAACAATAATAATAACCCAGATACAATGGTGGGTGAACAAGCAGGGGAAATGAACCAACTAGATAATGAATTGCTTGAAATTCAAAGACGACTCACCGACTTGATGAATGTTCCAGAAGGAAAAATCGCCATGAATATGAGAAGGATATGTAGGAGTATGATAAATAAAGTAACACAAAAGATAAATACTGTCATACCACACATCCAGGCAGAGGACATGACACAAACAAGGAATCTTCTCAGGGCTATTGCGCTAGTTGTTGGGGAGAAATTACAACTTAATAGAACAAAAAATGGTGAAGCAAAAGAACCATGGTGGAAACGACGCGTTGAAATGGACATAATGCGGGCAAGGCAAGATCTAGGAAAAATTGAGAGATGGTTAAGCGGAAACTGGAAAATTGGAAAAAAGACCGACCTAGAAAAATTAGAGAAGAAATATAAAATACGGAAGAACGGTTTTGATGCAGTAAGAGAGCAGTTAAAACAGAGGATCATGGCAAAAAAAGCCAGATCAGAAGATTTGTGAACAGAAATAAGCAGTTCGAGGAGAACAGATTGTTCAAGAATAACCCGAAGCAATTCTTCCAAACGTTAGAAGGAGACAATGGGCAAAAATGTTATTCCTGATGCAAAGCAAGCCAAGGAGTTCTGGAGCGAATTATGGGGAAACAATGTGGTGCATAAAAGGGATGCAATGTGGATAGGAACAGAATTACAAGAAACAGAATTACAAGAAACAGAATTACAAGAAACAGAATTACAAGAAACAGAATTACAAGAAACAAAGTAATACTGTCATAAGCACGGGTGATGTGAAAGAACAAGTGGTGAAAGTGCCTAAATGGAAAGCCCCGGACCAGATGGGATTCGTGGCTTCTGAATGAGTGTGTGCAGAAAGGTGCATTGTTCATCATCTTTTGAATCCTGAAAAGGTCTTGCAGATCTTTGTACTCCCAGATATCGTTATCCTTTGTGGTGTATGAATCAAGGAGATGCATACTTTCTCCAAGAACCCAAATTCGACCATACTTAGCTCCAGACAGGTTGGTATGCGTCATGCAGCTCAAATATTAACAGTTATGAAAGTGAAAGTGAAAGTGTATCATCGGTACTGGGTTTACAAACTCTTTATCAACATTTCTTTCCTTGTTGTCCCAGACAACGACATCTGGCCGGTTGTGTTTTAACTTAGTGGCTGTTAAAAGTTTTAGGTTTCACCGATATTCTTATGACCATCGATCTCAAAATAGCCAACTTTGTCTGTAGATATTTTCCTTTTTTCCTTTTTTTTTTTGTTCACCTGTTCCAGACTGTTCTGGCCACCACTGCATCTCGTATGTATGCATGTATGTATGCGTGTGTGTATGTATGTGAGTGTGTATGTGTGTGCCTGCGTGTGTGTCTGCGTGTGCGAGCGTGTGTGTGTGTGTGTGTGTGTGTATGCGAGCATGTGTGTGCGTGTGTGTGTTTGCAACAGAGCCTAGCTCAGAGCTAATATATGATTCCGAATATATACAAACATAATTTCCTAAGAAAAAATAAATATATTTCTTCTGATTGGCATCCATCTTGCTTTCCACTCAGCATTATTTTTCGGTTTTTTGTTTACTTTTATGTTTGTTTAATGGTTTCATCTTTATCCCTCCCTCTCTCTCTCTCTCTCTCTCTCTCTCTCTCTCTCTCTCTCTCTCTCTCTCTCTCTCTCTCTCTCTCTCTCTCTCTCTCTCTCTCTCTCTCTCTCTCTCTCTCTCTCTCTCTCTTGTTTCTCTCTACATCAACCTCTTCTTTTGTCTCTCTCTGTCTGGTTCTCTGTCTTTCTTTTTCCACTAGTCATGCAGTAGACCTGTGTCTTTTCTTTTCTCTTTCACTTTCTTGTCTTTCCTAACCAATCTCTGTCCTTCTCTCTCTCTCTCTCTCTCTCTCTCTCTCTCTCTCTCTC
>NC_068993.1:45343164-45351652 GCF_001194135.2 Octopus bimaculoides | reverse complement strand
CTCTCCCTCTCTCTCTCTCTCTCTTTCTTTCTCTCTCTTTCTCTCTCTCTATCCTTCTTGCTTTATGCTTTTTTTTATCACAGTCTTTCTCTCTCACTCTTTCTTTATCCGCTTGCTTTAGATCTGTTACTCACCGTCTCTCTTTCTCTCTCTCTTTCTCTCTCTCTCCCTCTCTTTCTCTCTCTCTCTCTCTCTCTCTCTCTCTCTCTCTCTCTCTCTCTCTCTCTCTCTCTCTCTCTCTCTCTCTCTCTCTCTCTCTCTCTCTCTCTCTCTCTCTCTCTCTCATTCTCTCAGTATGATTGACTATTAATTTATTTGGTGTTAAAAGTCACTTTAAAAAATATCTATTCTATTAAGTACGTATATCGTTCACCTACAAAAAAATACATTACAACCACAACCATAACAACAAAAAATACCACTATTAATACCACCACCTCTACTACTATCACTACCACAACATCTCCTGCTATTATTACAGATACTACTACTATTACTACAACTCCTACTACTGCTACTACTGATGCTTCTACGTTAATCATATTTTGTGTCCCGTTTCTCCTTCCATATTAATCAATCCAATTTTGCATGAAGTTTTAACTGTTTCGTCTTTTAAAACTTTATATTGCATTTTTTCGTTTTATTTCAAACATTTTCTTTGAGATTTTTTTTTTTTTTTTGCGTTTATATGAAAATCAATATTTTTGAAAAATATTTCAATTTTCACCATTGACTTGCCGACATTTTGGTATTATTTCAGATAATGTTATATAAGTATTAAAAATTAAAATTTTCTTTTCATCTACGTGGAATTATTTGTGTGTGTGTTTGTGTGTATGTGTGTGTGTGTGTATAGATATAGATATAGATATGCATATATATATATATATATATATATATATATATATATATATATATATATATATATATATATATATATATGTGTGTGTGTGTGTGTGTGTGTGTGTTTGTGTGTGTCTGTGTGTGTAGATACACACATATATCTATATACATATATCAACCTATATATGATATATATATATATCACAGAAGTATATATATGTTGCATATGGTGTAATTATATATATCTATACGTATAAATTTGACATTGGCGATTCTTTCTTGTCTTGGGATTCACGGTCAAACGGCTGAGTGGAATTGCGCGAAAAATTACACAGATGTGTAGAATGATCTGGTAGTGATGCTGGGCTTTGTAGTTTTTCATAGCTCTCATGGTTACCGAGATAATCTACTATAACAATACTCTTGTGTTTATGAATGAGAAATGAAAGGGTGATAGATGAATAAGGAAGGAAGGAAGGGGTGATGTCATACTTGGCAGTGGGATGATGAAAATTGTACGCTGAAAAGATAAATCAAACAGTGTTTCAACTCTGTGTGAATATGTGTGTGTAGGTAAAAGGGGGTATGTGATTGTGTGTGTGTGTGTGTGCGTGCGCGCAATAGTAGTGGGATGGTTCATATTTGTTCGCTTAGTATTTGGGTTTATTTTTTGATTTGGTTGAATCTTGGTTGGTTTCTTTTTTTTTTTTTTTGGTCAGTTATTTTTAACGTTTCGACAGAAAAAAGTCATTCTAAAATTGTTTGTTAACGTAAGCGTGCCCAAACAAGTTGAATGCTTACACAGAGCAGGTTTTTCAGCCACATCATCCAAACCGATCGGGTGAAACCGGGCTTAGCTGCTAGTATATATATATATATATATATATATATATATATATATAATATATGAACATGTATGTATTATATGCGTACACACACTTCCATCGATATATGAAATATTTTACGTATTCTTTAAAGTATACATATATGAATGAGTGTTTCAGTTGTGTATACATATGTACAAGCATATACGTGTGAGTGTATATACGTATGAATTAATTAGGGTTGAGAACCATTACTATTTCTTGCTTACACCAACACATGATTGTTAATAGTAATATAGAATGGCGCCACTAAATTACATTAATTATTAAATTAATTGGTCAACGGGAAGAGTTGACCACATATTTACTTAGTATAAAAAATGTTTGGATATTGTCGAGGTTTATAGCAACAATAATTAGGAGAATAGGTTTAAATAGGGTGATTAGGAAATATATTACAGTTTAATTAACGCTATGATATATTTAAACGTGTGTGTTTTAGTATCTCTGCTTAGTAGTTTTGGCACAAGGCCAGTAATTCTGTAGTCGATTACATTGACCATAGAAGTCAACTTCTACTTATTTATTTGATCAATCCCGATATTGGCGAAATATCAGTATCTACCATTCTCGGTATCCGGGATGAGTTGTCTCGCCTGGTCTGGGACATTCGGTATTCTTTAACACCCGTTGTTGTTTAGGGAACTTACCCTGGACGCTACCCTGCAGCAAATTAACATTTAAACAAAATACGTACATTATGTAAGTGCGACCGATAATATTTATATTACTAAAGCTGCTTTTAATTCGTAATTATATACACATATGCGCGCGCGTGTGTGTGTGTGTGTATGTATGCATGCATGTATATATATATATATATATATATATATATATATATATATATATATATACATATTACATATAAATTCATATACTATATAATAGATACATATAGTGTGCAAATGCTCAGGTGATTTGAACTTAAACTCCTAAATCTTTAACGAGGTGTAGAGAGCCACTCTTTACCCCCGTGGGTGTAGTCCTCGATAAAGAATTCGGAGTTTAAACTTGAGCACTGCTGCATGTTTTCTATATTTTGCATCTCTAGCTCTCACCTTTCGACTGCATAGTCTATATATGTATCTATATTTATTTATGTATAGTTAGATATACACATAGACTATAACTACTATAAATGTGCACACACATGCACACGCACACGTGCACACACACACATTAGACAAAATTATTTCATATGTAATATCGAAATATCGTGTGTATGTAGCCGTACTCATCAGTATGTCTATATGTGTTCAAATGCTTCTGCATGTATGTGGTTGAGAATACCTTATTACGTCATAGTTTTTGTCAGAACAACACACGCATTTTCTTCCCTGCTTAACTGAATATGGCACTAACTTCCGATTAATTGTATTTTTCAACAACGAAGACACTCAACGTTTTACTAAAGCTTCTGTTTTGCTTTCGAAGGGCTTTTTTCATATCATTTTTCATATTTAGCCTTGTTTTTGTTTTGTTTTGTTTATTATTTTTTTATGTTGTTGCTTGGGGTTTGTTTGCGTCTTTTTTTTTTCTTTACTAGAAATTGTATATATTTGTATTGCAGCAGATCGATAGAACAGCAGGAGCCAAAATAATATCTTTAAGTGTTTGGTTGACCTGTTAAAATGACAGCTATATTTAAACTCCACTCATACCCTGCCCTCTTAAAAGCGAAAGATATTATTTATAATGTAAATCAAGATGGGACAGTCCTAAAAATACTGACTGCACAGTGAAGGTCCTTATTTTCTTTCTTTCCATTTGACTTGCTGGGTCACCGTCCTGAAGTGTTTACTGCAGTCATGGACAAATTGCTACCCGCGACACTTTCTGAATGGTACATCAAACGAAAAACTACCTTGATTCTTTTTTTTTTTTTCCTATTTTTTGATAGGCAACCCGTCTGATGATGTGCCACGTCTCATGGGACCCACTCCTCGAAAAAGAAGTTGCCCTGTAATTGGTTTAATCGAATTAGTGGATCCCTGTAATTACCTATTTCTATCTGTGCCTTTTGCCGAACCGTATTTTTAGTTTTGTTGTTTTGTCTTTGCGAGGAAGTAAACAAACTAACACCAGTTATCAAACGGTAAGGGAACCAACACAAAAATACGCATACGCGCTCACACACACGGCCCCAGTACTTATGATTTTTTATTTGTTTTTCGTGGTGGAGGGGGTCTTTTTAAGATTGCTACTTATTCTATCGGTCCCTTTTGCCGAACCACTAATTTACAGGGACATACACGAGCTAACACTGGTTGTTAAGTTGTGGTGAGATAAGTAGACACAAACATTCACACGCATGCATATATACGCATGTGTGTATGTGTATATGTGCGTTCGTGTGTGTGTGAATGTGAGAGAGAGAGAGAGAGAGAAAGAGAGAGAGAAAGAGAGAGAGAGAGAAAGAGAGAGAGAGAGAGAAAGAGAGAGAGAGAGAGAACCATGAAGCAGTTTTTCTCTATCAAATTCGCAAAGCATTTGACTGACCCGGGGTTGTAGTAGAAGATACTTGCCCAAAGTGCCACTCAACCAGAATGAACCTGAAACAACGTGGTTGCAAAGCGCGCTTCTAAACCCACACTCACATGCCTATTTATAAATGTTTTAGGAACAGAAACAGTAACATTTGCCTCGAGGCATATTTTTCGATTTGTGTTCTTACTTTCAATCTTTCGAAAAAATAAGAGAAGACGTCTCTAAGTGTGCAGAATGGGACTTGAAAGCTGGCTTGGTTGTTTCAGTTCTAATTCAATGACGTAAAACAGTTGCGGCGTAATAAACATCTTCCTCTGTTGGCACTCCGTCGCTTACGACGTCGAGGGTTCCAGTTGATCCGATTAGCGGAACAGCCTGCTCGTGAAATTAACATGCAAGTGGCTGAGCACTCCACACACACGTGTACCCTTAACGTAGTTCTCGGGGATATTCAGCGTGACACAGTGTGACAAGGCTGACCCTTTGAATTACAGGTACAACAGAAACAGGAAGTAAGAGTAAGAGAAAGTTGTGGTGAAAGAGTACAGCAGGGTTCGCCACCATCCCCTGCCGGAGCCTCGTGGAGCTTTAGGTGTTCTCGCTCAATAAACACTCACAACGCCCGGTCTGGGAATCGAAACCGCGATCCTATCACCGCGAGTCCGCTGCCCTAACCACTGCGCCATTGCGCCTCCGCTGAACATCTGCACACCCATGGATATGATGCCCATCTGTCGTAGCTGACATTCTCCAGATAGTACTTTAAGATGGTGAGCAGGTAGAATCGTTAACATACCTCATAAAATGCTTAGCGTCATTTCATCTGGTTATTTACATTCTGAATTCAAGATAAACATTTAAATAATTTTTTTTTAATATTGTGCGCTACCTATTTCTGACAGCTAAAGTGAAGAGTAGCTATATAGAATGAACTGTTTCTGTTGAAGAAGACAGCGAAATTCCAGAACAAGAATTAGTTGCGAAGTTTGTTCCATTAATTGCTTGGTTTCAGGGAATGAGTTTATTGCCCAACACATAATCAATTATAGTAACTAATATGTTGCTGATTAGATTAACTGTTATTTCTATAAACTATCGGTGCAGGATTCCTTGAATATTTGTATTTGATATAATTTTTCTAGAGAATATTGACTATTAGGGGTTGCTCATTTTGTAGCAGGCGAGAAAAAAAAGCTATATTGTTTTCTGGAATGATTAGCAAATTCACGAAATAAAATCGTGTTAAATTTTGTGTGAATTGAAATTCAAAATCTGCAAAAGTATTCCATTTTTAATTAAATTCTATTTTGGTACTCTATTTCTAATTAAATTCAATTAACTTTAACTCCGAAGGTTGTCTCTCTCGATATTCTTCATCAAAATTAGACGTTAACAAGGGTTGGTTTCCTTCATTAAGGGTGCAAATTTAATTAATAAAAATTCTTTGCCTCACTTCTTTGGTGATGTGTTTGGTTGGTCTTGATTTATATGGGTGATGCGTTATGCCAACGGTTGCAGATTTGTTGTTCGTAGAATCATAATGATCAGTTGGAATGGATGAAGAACTGAAGAAAGTAGAAGAGGAAGGAGTAAATATGTTTAGTGTGGAGGTGGGGTAGTGTAGTGTAATGATATACGATAGGTGTGTCCCCTTATACAAAATCATCTTTTTATCGTCAAAGTTCCTCAGAATTTCAGTAGTCAATTCATTGAAATGGAACTCCAAGAATCCAGTACATAAGACGAAAGGATGTTTTATTGAAGAAGGACCAACAGTTAGAATTCTTATGTTATATATGAAACACTGAAATATCAATACCCACTGTTCGTAATTCAAGTTATTCAATCTTTCACTGACCTAGTTCAGTTAACTTTAAACAAAAGAAAATTTCTCACCATTGGAGGCACAGTTTCATTGAGAAGTGATTCACTATACTGCTTTTTGACGCCGGACGAAATGCTTAGCGGTATTTCGTTTGTCTTTACGTTCTGAGTTCAAATTCCGCTGGGGTCGACTTTGCCTTTCATCCTTTCGGGATCGATAAATTAAGTATCAGTTGCGTACTGGAGTCGATCTAATCGACTGGCCCCCCTCTCCAAAAATTTCGGGCCTTGTGCCTAGAGTAGAAAAGTAGAAAAGATTATACTGCTTTTTGTCCTTACATGTTATTGTTATTGTTACTGTTACTGTTAACCACAGGCCCATCCTGATAGAGCAAAGCCTATCACCAAAGCAGCTTCAGCCATGACCAGTCCTCATTTCTTTTCGAACACAGTATATCTAACACAACATATCTTGTCTTCTTGCTTTTATGAAATGACAGTTTGTGATTTGATCAATAATTGGCTGTTTTTTTCTAGCAAGTAAAGAGACTACGTACAGACTTTCTCGTTGGCTTCATTTGAATAAAAGGAACTTACGACTAATAGGAAGCACAACAGAGAAACTATGCGCCAGGGAAAAGAAGTGGCTGGCACGCTTAAACATCTCGTCAGAGATTAAAAGACCAGAAAGCTTCACATTTAACTCAGCGTAATCTCGAATGAAGAACACCTATAATCAAAGTATTTTATCTATGTCGATTCGTTTTACGGATGTCTAGGACTACATTATTTAGTGTGACTTTCCTTATGGAGTGATCTGAGGGAGACTTAGCTGCTGTTTCTTGCACGTTGAGCGACCACATAGAGTAATTTCTCTCTTGCTGGCTCATGTACATGCTTGTTTGCAGTTTCAGGCTATATTGTCGTTAAACTGTCATTCATTCACGATCACGACGGCAAAGTCTTTACTGTTATTAGACGATACAATACGGATGATTATAAGAAAAGCTAATCACATCAATACCACTAGAGAAGAGATCAATAGATTCAAAGCGACACCATGTTTGTTGAGAAAATAACGGCTCGTTCAATTATAGATACAGGGGTATTGTCATGATAAATGTTTATATTTGTGAAGGTAAGGAAGTTAGTAGATCAATCGATAGGATTCGGAATATCGAATCGAAAGTTTCATTGTTCATATTTATGAACTAAAACATTTAATACTGACCACTATGTAAATACAGCACTATGTATTAAGTAATTAACTACCGGTTCAGAGATTCTCAGTTCAAATCCACAGCTGTCGTTTTTTCGTGTTTATGGGCCCGATGTTACATCCCACATAGATTCAATTCAACCATGTTGTTGTTGTTGCTGTTGTTGCTGATGCAGCTGTTTAGCCCCCAGATCAGCTCTGAATGAGCAGGCCAATGCTTAATAGCATATACTTCCGGTTTAGAAGATTCCGATGGATTATAATTTGAGGAATATTTGCCTGCTATTTCGAAAAGATTGAGTAACCAAATAGAAGCTCGCTTGTTCGTTCAGAAACCCACAGACTAAAGACGCTCTCAACGGTTCATTCACACTAGATATCAACTTAGCCCACCTGGAAACGTAACAACAGCAGGGAGGGGACTTATATACCTTCACGTGAAACGAGAGTTATTATTGCCCCTTTAGAACATCTGCGTCAAAATATATTTACAAAATATATTGTTAGGGTAAACACGTGTGCTGAGGGACCAGTTATACGCTACTTCCGAATACAAAAATAAATATCTCATCAAGCGGTGAAGCAGCTCTGAAGATATTTTGGCCCCTTCCACCACGACACCAGAGCTGCGTGGGGCGACCCACCGATGTAGGTGACAAAATTCCTTCATAAGAGTACGAGCTTTGTCGAGTCAAATGCCATGACTCATAGCCAGATATTCATATCATCCTCAATGCTCGATCTTGCTTTACCATTTACCCTCTGTGTGTGTGTATATATATATATATATATATATATATGTGTGTGTGCACACTTACACAGACATGCGTACACACATATAGTCTACACATTTACACGCATATAGAATTGTGTGTGTGATGTGCGTCACGCTATTTCCTTCCGAATGCAACATGAACACAATATAATTAACGTGTATTTCCGTTAGATTAAAACTGGTTGATTCAAATGGTCTTTTGTCCCATGGATTGAATTTTCATCTGTCTCCAGAATTCTCAAGCAAGAATTGTATTAAAGTATGTAATGATTGACTTGGCAACTGCAAAGAAAGGGATCATTATATATAATTGAAGAATGTAACAGTTAATATCGATAGCAAAGCAAAGACGGAGCGAGGGGAAGGGGAGGGGGAAGGAAGAGGGGAGAGAGAGGGAGAGAGGTATGGAGAGACAGGGAGAGAGAAGGAGAGAAGGAGAGAATGACTGAGAATTTC
>NC_068993.1:45339935-45342991 GCF_001194135.2 Octopus bimaculoides | reverse complement strand
TATATATATATATATATATATATATATATATATATCAGGGTGGACTGAAAAGTTCCTGACTTTAAGGGTGTCGCGAAAGGCCTGACTGAGAACTCAATCTTCTGCGTTCTTTTATACGGCTTAGAAAAACTCAAGGACCGCTTCAATAAGTGTGTGTCTGAGCGGAGAATATATTGAATAAGATCATAATTAACTAGTCTTCCCTTTCCCACAAAGCCATGAACTTTTCAGCACTCCCCCGTATATATACGTATACATATGTATATACATATAACTATTTAAACATACACGTGTGTGTGTTTCTATGAATATGAATACATATATGCATACACAGACACACAGATACACACTCTCTCACACACACATATATACATAAGATAGATAGACAGGCAGCCACTCTTTATTTGAGAAGACTATCTCTGAGTAGCCATGTAACTCGGAGCAATTACAAAACATGAAATCCTAATACTCGAGCACTTACATTCGCTGGATGACAAAGAGAATAGCTATAATACTAGCTGACGTACCCGGTAATTCCCGGAAAAGCTGGGCTTATCCCTTGGTTCCGTTCTCATAATTGTTTCGCTAATCCAATAACAACGCTACAAATTATGTAGCCCTTAAAACGGTTTGTGTGCATTTACAGAGAATACTGAAATGTCATACATAGGATCTTGTTTTTAGGAAATCCCAATAAGTGATGAATACCCAAATCGTGAAGTCAGTTACGTAATAACATGAAATTAGTTACCGATAGTAAGAATTCAAATAAAGTAGCTCCGAAAAGAGCTTTAATGCGTTCCCAGAGTATTAGAACTTAGGAGGAAATGACAAAATCGTGAAGCGTGTTACGTAATAACAGGATAGTCTGATATGAGATGAAAATAATTCAAAGTAAATAACTCTGAAAAAGGCTTTTATGCGTTGCCAGAGAATATTACCCTCAGTGGCGCTAGTGTTGAAATCGATTTACAATGAATGTAGAAACAGACTGACATTTAATTTTACAGCAGACGCACAAATAAATTTGCATATAGATTTTAAAATAAAATAACATGTAGGTTATCAATACGTTTACAACACTTATAACATCAACACAACTATCAATATGAATTAGGAAAATGTTCCTACATGTAAACAGCGTATGAACTGTATGAATACAGTGCAGATTGCAATGTTATTGATAGATGAATGGCGATTTCCGTCTACTTGTGTGGTTGGTTTGTTACATAGAGTACATCGTTACAAAATATTAACACATCTATCAATATAAATTAAGGGGTTCCAGACAGCACATTTGTCTAAAAGCAGAATAGTTCTTCATGCAACGCCTGTCAATTGGCTGAAGTGACATGAAAAGTATCGTCATTCATTGCATATTCGTGAATAAGTCACTAACCGAAATAAGTGGATCTCTTGCTGAACGCTTTGCCGCAGTTTTCGTGTGCTCGAAGGTCGAGAACTCAGATTTGATCTTTTTTAAGAAAGTGTTCCTACGTGTAAACAGCGTGTGACCTTTATGACAGTGCAGATGACCAGTGGGCGGAAAAGAAAAATAAGGGATTTTAAATGGGTTATTTTCCTTTCGCCGTTAAAGAAAAAGTAAAGGGTACATCTTAAGAAAACATCAGCATAGCTATCAACACGAATTAAGAAAATGTTCCGGCATGTTAACAGCGTGTGAAATGTTTGAGGACAGTGCAGATTGCAATGTTATTGATAGATAAATGGCGATTTCTGTCTGCTTGTGTGGTTGGTTGTTACATAGATTACATCGCTACAAAACATTAACACATCTATCAATATAAATTAAGAAGGTGTCCTAGATGTAAACAGGGTGTGACATTTGTGATGACAGTGCATTTTTCTAAAAGCAGAACAGTTCTTCATGCAGCGCTTTTCAATTGGCTGAAGTGACATGAAAGGCACTGTCATTCATGGAATATTTGTGAATAAGACACTAACCGAAATAAGTGGACCTATTGTTTAGGACAATACTATTTATTGACGATTTGATTTCGATTCTAGTGCTACCTGGTTTGCAAACGAAAATGTATTCCACACGTTTTGTTACAGCTTATTTATTAAACAGAGAAGTATTTATTAAACATTTTTTCATTTAGGAAAATGAACGGGTGATTTCTCTTGGCTAGGAAAATAAATGGGTTAATTTACTTGGCTGTTAAAGGAAAATATATTGGTTATATATATGGATCCCTTCTAGGGGCCCTAGCCATCCAATTATGGATTTTTATTAAACTTCAATGAGCCTAGTAACAAACTGGATGTTACTTTAGCACGTTTGCAAAGTTTCACGAAAATTCGTTAGCGGGTGTAGAGGGCAACTTGACACAAACAGACGAACAAACAGATAACGTGCTTTATATGTACAAGATAGATATTTAATATCTCTCTTATATGTTTATAACATATGGTACACTTCTCACAGTTGATTAGCCGTCTTCAGCACGCGTCAGTTTTTACTTTCTCTTTTATTTTATATAATATTTTTCTTTGTTTTATTATGCTCTTCAGATATTTTCCAACCACTTATAAACACCTTTTATCTTTCCCTTACTGTACTAATAAATATAAACAAGTTGATACAGGCTTAAAGGTTTGGCGAAGGAGAGTCATTGATCTCTAGAATTGTCAGCTCTGCATATGACGATCTTCCCAATAGGGTTTAACCTTATAATCAGTATATATATATACATATACATATATGCGCGCTCATACATACATGCATACACACGGACACACATTCACATACACACACACTCAGATACATACACACATATCACTCTGTTAAGATATTAATATATTTGTGTGGATATGTGTGTGCATGAATATATATATACGTATATGTGTGTGTGTGTGTGTACTGTGTGTATGCATGTATGTGTATATATTTTTATGTGTATTTGTGTGTGTGTATGTATGTATATATATATATATATATATATACACACACACACATATATATATATATATATATATATATATATATATATATGTATGTATGTTTGTATGTATCTATTTGTGTATGTATATAT
>NC_068993.1:45334968-45339690 GCF_001194135.2 Octopus bimaculoides | reverse complement strand
TGTATATATATATATATATATATATATACATATATATATATATAGTTGGGTGCTGAAAAGATCCTCACTTTAAGGGTCTCGTGAAAGGTTTGGTTGGAGACCCAACCTTCCGAGTTCTTTTTACAGGGCATAGAAAAGCTTAAGCGCCGCTGGAATGGGTGTGTGAATCTGAGAGGAGAATATGATGAATAAAATTATAATTAATTGATGATCCTCCTCTATTTTCTTTTATCCAAAGAAAGGAACTTTTCAGCAACCCATTCCTTTGTATAAATATCTAGGTGTGTATATGTATATTCATGTGTATCTGTATATATATATATATATATATATATGTATATGTATGTGTATGTATAAATATATATATATACATGTAGGTATGTATGTAAGTAAATATGTATCTATGTATGTAAGTAAATATGTATCTATGTATGTAAGTAAATATGTATGTATGTATGTATGTATGTATGTATGTATGTATGTATGTATGTATGTATGTATGTATACAGACATCTCAATAGTGGATCGACACAATTATTTTTGAAAGATATATTTCTAGAAGCAAAATAATATCAGTTGATGCATTTAAATCCTCAGTCTGGTACTTAGTAAATATGCCCGGAGCAGTTTATAATGATTTAGTCTGTTTTGGTATCGGACTAGTGAGTAGTATCCGCAGTAACAAAACGGCCTAATGAGAACTGGCTATTTGCTTTTGAGATATCTCTGTGTTAATTATATATATACATATATATGTGTGTGTTTGTGCATTATATGGTATATTTATAGATATCTTTTTATTATGGCCACACAGGGCAAAATACAGAAAATGGACAAAATACAATGTAGAGCTTTTCTTTTGGGGGACAAAAAAAGGGAAGGTTGGTAGAATTTCGATCAAAAGGGATCGTGAAGAAAAAAAAAGTGGGGAAAGCCGATCAATAGGGATCGTGTATCACAGTCAATGTAAAAGGTGGGGGAACAGATTAGGTTTATCCGTGGAGAGAAAAGCCACGGTCACCTCAGGCTTTTTTTTAAAGGTACATGAAAGTAAGTACCTTTTCTCTCTTTGTCCCTTTTTCTTACATGTTTATGCCTAAAGTGGTGCCGTCTTTTGTACTTACCATTCTTGCCACGTTTACCCATTTTTTATTGAAACATTTAGATAGATAGATAGATAGATAGATAGATAGATAGATAGATAGATAGATAGATAGATAGATAGATAGGTATAAGCAATAACAATACAATGTAGTTCACTACAACTGCAGTTCTCCCGAGGTCTTGGTATTCGACGGTAGGAACTCATTCACCCATCAAAACCTAATATAACATGCACGTACAGAGACATCGAAATAGATGTCGCCAGCCCAACATGCGCGTACACACACACACATATACACACACACGCGTGCACATGCATACATTACTTCTAAGTCAATCACTAACGTGCGTACGTACGTACAACAAAGCGGCACGCACACACAACAAGTAGGCACATACATCATACATATCATACACACATCCATATACAATAGGCTGGCTCACATACATACATACATACATACATAAATACATCCATACATACAC
This sequence comes from Octopus bimaculoides, assembly GCF_001194135.2. NCBI lineage: Eukaryota > Metazoa > Mollusca > Cephalopoda > Octopoda > Octopodidae > Octopus > Octopus bimaculoides. The sequence continues at coordinate 45,338,100 of NC_068993.1, read as the reverse complement.
ACACGCACACATGCATGCATACATACATACATACATACATACATACATACATACATACATACATACATACATATATATACATAGGTAAATATGTAGATACCTATGTGTGTGTGTGTGTGTGTGTGTGTGTATTAATCATAAGGACGCACTTCTGTGATTCTTTTCAGTGTTATTTTGGTGGTTTAAATGTGAGTTTTAGCTCTCATTTTTAGCAGGTAGACGTATAAGCTCGTCCTTATGATTAATACAATTTTAATTCTATTGATATATAATGCAACCACCTATATTAATGTTGCTGTTATTATCAACTATTTATTTTGCCTTCGATGATAACAGCAATATTAATATTTATATAAATATTCAATCCTAAATATTCGCCGCTGATTAGTGTATATATATATATATATATATATATATATATATATACATGCGCATACATGATTGTGCATGCTGCCGACCTACAGTTAGCGTCTCTGTTGCTCTCGAACGAAAGAAACCACTTTCTTTCTCTTTCACTTCCGGTCATTCGTCCTGCAGCCATTTTCAGCTTGAGTTAACGCCGATAAACACTTATTTCTCAATTACTTCCGTTTCTTTTCTTTACATTTTTCTTCCTGTTTAAATTTCCGAGAAGAGCCTTAAGCTCCAAAATACCAAATCGTAAATCTAAAAATAGTAACCACGTTGTCTTCTTTGTTGTTTTTCTAGTCATTATGTTTTCATTAGATATAAGTGACTTATATGGAAATGGGAATATACTTAATAAAGATAACGGAACTTCAAACACACACACACACACACACACACACATACACATACACACTCACACACTCACATACATACATACATACATAGATATATATATCTATTTATATAAGGGCATTATATTTATTTATATAAGGGCATTATATAAATAAATATTTATAGGGAATAAATTATGGATTTTTCCCTTGTGAGGTTTTTTCACGCTAACTACTTGATAAATTCTTACAAAGATTTTATCCTATTATTGAATTATATATATATATAGTGCAAAGATTAATGATGCAATACGAAGGCAAGGTAAACAGTAAACGCTGAGTTAGTACTAGTTTGACGCTCAGAAAATGAGAAAGATGAAGGAAATTGCTTTTAACATTTCGAGTATATACACTCTTCTTCTGAAAGAAGAGGAAAGGCATGGAGAGAATAGAACAGTGAAGAGAAGTTTGAAAAACAGAAACGCTCGTGCATCCAACGTCATGGCAGAAAGAAAGATAGAAAGAAAGAAAGAAAGAAAGAAATATAGATAGACAGACAAACAGATAGATAGATAGATAGATAGATGTTCCTTGGTTTACACGGTACACAGTATTGGTTTCATATTTTGGCACAAGGCTAGCAATTGCGGAGAAGGAGTTAAGTTGATTACATTCACCCCAGTGGTTCAACTGCTACTTATTTTATCGACCCCGAAGGATGAAAGGCAGAGTCAACCTCAGCTGAATTCGAACTCAGAACGTAAAGACGGACGAAATGCAGCTAACCATTTCACCCGTCGTGCTAACCATTCTGCCAGCTTACCGCCTTCACACGGTACACAACATTACACCACACAAAAACACTCCACACCACTATTTTACACTTATGCATCTCACAACATTGACTTGCACTAATACATTATAAGTGCCTTTCACAACACCACTACACGATAAAACACGTCATCACACCGATACACTGCACAGCACTACAACATGCCGTTATTCACCTGTAGCACACAACATAAGATTACTAAACAATAATATACTTTATAATACTATACCCTAAACACAGAAATTCAACACAGAATTATATTATAGTAATTCATTACTCTCAATTACTCTAAGAACATCTGCAGTATTTTTTCTTTTCTATAAATAAATTTAGAACAGCAATTTCAAGACCACCAACAACAACAGCAACAACAAGAAATGTAGTATTGATAACAATACAAACTGTAACAACAATAAGGACTTCAGTAGTGACAACAATATATAATTATGTTGTGTTATTTTGCCTGAAGTCTGAGACATAAATTGTCAGAGAAAAACAAATGGCCGCCTACTTTACCGGAACCACGTGATAACAGGTTTGTCGACGCTGTTGTAGCTGGTGAAGCTGCTGCTGTTGCTGTTGCCGCCGCTGGCGCAATTGTTGTTGTTGTTGCTGCCGTTGTTTTGTTGTTTTTGGTGGTAATGTGGTGGTGGTCTTCATTTTCTTCTCCTTTCTATTCCTCTTCTCTCGTCTTCATCGATTTCTCTTTCTCCTTCCTCTCTCTTCTTCTTTTCCGCTCTTCCTCCTCTTCTTTCTTCTTTTTTTCTTCTCTTCCTCTTCTTCTTCCTCTTCTCTCTTTTCTTTCCTTCTTCTTACCTCTTATTATTATTGTTCTTTTCGCTTCTCCTCTTCTTACAATGTTCTTCTCAATTGTTCTTCGTTTTCTTTTCTCTTCTTCTGCTTCTTCTTATTGTTGTTGTTATTGTCATTCTGTCTTCTTCGTTCTTCTTGTTTGTTGCTGTTCGTGTTGTTCCTGATGATTCTTTTCTTGTTCTTCTGACTCATACTAATGCTATTGCTGTTGTTTTTGTTGTGTATTGTTCTCTTAGTTGTTGTAACAATTGCTATTGCTGCTTTGTTGTTGCTGTTGTTGTGCTGTGTGTGTGTGTTTTTTGGCTATTTCTTTAGTTCTTGATGTTGCTGTTTGTATTACTGATGCTAATGTAATTGCAATTGTTATAATTCCTGCTGATGTTGATTTTGCAGGTGTTGTGGCTACATGTCGTTAATGTTGTTTTAAATATTTTTTTTTATATCCGATATTGTTGTAATCGTTACTGTTGCTTTTGTATGCGTTGTCCCATTTTTTTTTTTGTTATATTCGCATTCATTTATTCCTTAATTCTTTTACTTGTTTCAATCATTCGACAGTGGCCATGTTAGAGCACTATCTTGAAGCATTTAGTCGATGAAATTGACACCAGTACCTTTTTTTTTAATTTGTTCCTTATTCTGTCGGTTTCTTTAGCCAAACCGAGATTTGATTAGGATGTGAACAAGCCAACGCTGGTTGACAAGCAACGAGAGGGACAAGCACAAACATACAGAGTTACACACAAC
>NC_068993.1:45333373-45334604 GCF_001194135.2 Octopus bimaculoides | reverse complement strand
ATATATATATATATATATATAAAGTAGTTCTATGCTGTCAACTTAATGTGACAGTCCCATGAAGGGAATAATACTACTGCTATTTAGCCCTAAGAATCAGCACCGTTTCCTCTCGGCCTTGACACATTTCCTGTGTCCTTATGTTTACAAGGGGGAGACAAGCACCTCCACCTAGCTAAGCCTGCATCCAGAGACTAGTTTCTGGGTATTTGCTCGTCATCAGTCTGGAGTAACATGACCTGCCAGTTGGAGATGCCTGTCAAGCTCTTGTAAACATATAATAATTCTAGTGAAAGGTGATTTTTGTTATCGTTTGGTTTGGGTCTTAAAGTTCAAAGTGAACTAAACCTTTCATATACCACTAGACAGATAACAACACCCTATGTGGGTGGAAACCTTCTTTAGCCTGGGGTTTCGGTGTTTCTCCTTTCCCAACCCACTATCTTCGGCGCTTGACATTTTTATAGAGAAACTATTTCTCGTCACCAGTCCCTATTCGGCCCCCAAAAGGTTCATTCGTGACATGTGACAGCAAAGAAGAGCACACATTCACTTTCTGCGCGCGATTAGACTCGGAAAATTTGCGAGGAACCCATTGACCCAATTTGCTGACTTTTCTGATGGCACGCAGGTGTTGATGAATGGGTGAATGACCAAATCCAAGCTTCTCTGTTACTTCCTCAACAGTCATAATGGGATTTTATTTCACCAGGGTTTGCAGGGGGTCCTCGTCGAACTCTATATATCTTTCAGGACGCTCATCTTCTAGGCTGTAGTTTCCGGCTCGGAATTTCTGGAACCACTTTTGACATTGGCTTGCGCTTATTGTCCGACCCCCATATGCTAAACTAATATTCCTCGCACTTTCCGTTGACTTTGTTGCTTTTATTGAACCCATGAAACAGGGTATGCTGAATATGTTTCTTTGTCACTTCCATTATAGCTTTGATAAAAAAAATAACTGCTAAAATCGAACTGCACTCTTCAAAATTTGCACTAAGAATAAGTATCAAGGTAAAATTACTACCTGATTTTGTAGCAAGTTGATGCAGGTAGTTTATCCCGTTCCCCTCCGACTTTTAGTTCATGCAATTGAAAAAACCGCATTATTTATGGGATGACCCAATATATATATATAGAGAGCTGGCCGCCAACATTTTTTTCCTGCAAAATAGGGGTAGCTTATCCTGTTCAGGCTATATTATTAGCATAATCGTGCGTTTGAGAATTT
>NC_068993.1:45331345-45333302 GCF_001194135.2 Octopus bimaculoides | reverse complement strand
TATATATATATATGCATATATAATATATATATATGAATATATACACATGTACATACATGTATATATATATGCATATATATATATATTCAATATATATATATTCATATATATGCATATATATATACATGTGTGTGTGTGTCTGATGGTCATCCATACAGTTTTCGTCTTCTAGATTCATTCACACTCTCTCCGAATACTGAGCGGTTTTTGAAGCGATCACAGGTGGTTCATTTCGTTTTCTCCAGGGCATTTTTCTCCACACTCTTATAAACAATCCATTTTTGTCATTCATTTCCGTGCAGTGGGAAACTGAACCCGAAACCACGTGATTGCAGAGTGAACTTCTTATCCACAAAGCTCTGCCTGCGCCTATATATCTATTGATTTTTATTTATTTCTCTGTGAGTCAATTTTTTTGTCTTCATCTGTGTTTGTATCCTGAGACATCGTTTCAAAAATAGATATCAGTTCTTTTCCTTGGAAATGTAAGTCTGCAAAAACGAAGGTTCGCCTAGACAGACACGCCCCATCCCTCACCCCAAAACACTACGTCAACAACAACAACAACAATAGCAACCTCATTGCCTACGCCATAAAATCTGTCATCACCCACCACAACTACCACCACCACCACTACAACCACAACCACCACTACGTGACCAACCAGCACTATTATAATGTCTATCACGTTCGCTAGCAAACGCCTATACTGCAGTCATAGCCACCTTCACCACCCTCATGTACATCACGTCCACCAACGCTAGCACCACGCCCGCTAATAATGCCAATATCATGCTAACATTACATTAAACACAACATCCACCACCATACCACCGACACCATAACCACCGACACTATAACCACCGCCTACACTACCTCTACAACAACAAACGCCGACACCACACCACCACTGCTACCACCACCTCCACGGCTACGACCACTACCACAGCAGGCATCGCCGTACGCCAATCATCATCATCGTTCATACCATTAAAACGTCCGCCACTGTAAGCATCGATTTACCACTGCCACCAGCACTACATCCTCCACCTGTACCACTGCTACAATGACCGACACTATCACCAGCACAATCGCTACAACCACCAATAAGACTAAGACCACTACCACCAACTGAGACTACCAAAATAAGTATCCAAGATACCCCCATCACCATCATCACAACTACCACCATTACCACCACTACCACCGCAACCACCACAGCTACTACCAATATCACCACAACCACAACTGCCATCACCACAACCTCCATCACCACCATCACCGCCACAACCATCGCACAACCACCACCACAACCTCCACCACAACCTCCACCACCACAACCTCCACCACCACAACCTCCATCACCACAATCTCCATCACCACAACCACCACCATTACTACAACTCACATTATTGCTACAACAACAAACAGCAACCCCATCACTCTCACCGCCACCACAACAACGACAGCCACTACCACAATAATCATCACCGATGCTCCGACCACTATCACCACCAACAAATAACACAGCGTCCATCACTACTACCACCAAACCACTACCACCATCACAATACAATAACAGCCATCACCGCTACAACACCCAACACCACCAGCGTTATTCTAACGTGGCATTAGTCTGTTACCAGAGATGATATTTAACAGACAATATTGATATTAAATGATTTACAAAAGAAATAAGTGTTCTGACCCTGTCCTCGCTTTTCTTGTTGTTATTGTTGTTGTTGTTATGGCTGCTGTTCATGTTGTCTTTGCTGATGCTGTTGTTGCTGTTGTTGTTTTTGTTGTCTTTACTGTTGGCTCTTAATCAATTGATTCATAAACATTTATCTCAACTCGGAAACTTTCGAGAAAACAATCTTTCTTTCTTCAGCTTCATGCGTCTATGTATTAGCGATATATATATATATATATATATATATATATAAATATATATATA
>NC_068993.1:45329473-45331335 GCF_001194135.2 Octopus bimaculoides | reverse complement strand
ACATACATACATACATGCATACATACATACATACATACGTACATACATACATACATACATACATACATACATACATACATACATACATTTCCAAAATATAACCGCCTGTATATCGTTGGCGATTTTCTTCCTCCGTCTTCCCTTCCTTTGAACTTGCCTCTATTTCTGAAGAAGAGCTTGGCTCGAAACGTTGAATCCTCTTTCCTTCCTTTCCTAAGCGTCTGATAATACAGTACTTGTACCACGTCCTCGTGTTATTGTTTTTTCTTGTTTGTTCTTCCTTGTTTAGATTCACTATATACATACATACATAATTACATATATATATATATATAAAAGCACTGGGGTCGATTCATTTGACTAAGATTCTTCAAGGCGGTTCCACAGCATGGCTGCAGTCTAAAAACTGCAACAAGTAAAAGCTAAAAGATATTTATTGCTTCAGTTTTGTACATCTCGCTTATGCTCAGGGATGCATCGTCAGTGATGTTTCTGGGACTTCAACTAGCAGAATCTCAAGTTAAACATTAACTACATATCTTTCACTTGGCTGAGATGGGTGATGTCCCCTCCTACTCTGATTTAATAATGACTTCTGATTTAGTCACAAAACCAACAATTTTGAAGAGTGGGATCAGTGGATTCCATCAGCCTCAGGTACATTTTCTTATCGAACCTCGAGGGATGAAAGGCAAAGTTGGCCTCAGCTGGATTTGAAACGGGAACGTAAAGAATTAAATCAAATACTACTAAGCATTTTTATCCGACACTAATGATTCTGCCAATCTGCCGCCTTCCTTCTGATTAATAATAGTATCAAATTTAGGCACAAAGGTCAGGAATTGGAGGAATTTGAGCTCAGAACATAAAGAGTCAGAACACATACTGCAAAACATTTATTCCGGCCCTCTCACGATTTTGCCAGCTCACCACTTTGTCTGATTAAATAATTCTTCCTTATTTTGGCACAAGGCCAGTAATTTTGAGGGGAGGGAGAAGTTGATTACATTCACACCAATAGTACTAGACTGGTACTTTAATTTATTGCCGCCGGGAAGATGTAAAGCAAAGTCAACCTCAGCGAAATTTTGAAATCAGAACATAAAGAGGTGAAAGAAATGCCGCTAAGTATTTTGTTCGATGCGCCAACGATTCGATCAGTTTGTTGCCTTCTTGACATTAAATAAAAAGAGACAAGCATACACAAGTTCTCCACCTAATCACACCATAAATTTGAACACATTTATCAAAACCTCAAGACCCAACGTTTGAACCTTTACGTTGTTTATTTACCTACAAGAAATAGCCACTCAATCCCATTCAAATTACATGCTGACGTATTTAAAGATAATATCGTTCTAGAATACGGTATGTCTTAGAATTAAAAGACAAGATATTCACAGCTAGAACATCTTTGATCCTTGGGCTGGCCGAGAGCTAAAAAAAAAAAACAACAATTCATTTATACAAACTACCAAACACAGTATGGTTTTCTTTGTATGTGTGATGGCCGCTAGCCGGCTGCAAACATGAGGCTTCGGTGAGAGGTTATGATAGTTCTATTGTTATTGTTTTCATGTTGTCGGTTTTACATTTTGTTGTTCTTGTTGTTGTCGTGGTGGTGGTGGTGGTGGTGGTAGTAGTAGTGGTGGTGGTGTTGGTGGTGTTGGTGGTGGTCGTCGTCGTCGTGGTCATTGTTGTTCTTGCGGTAGTTGTTATCGATTTTGTTGCCTTATTGTCAAAGAGTGAATCCAGAGTGGCTGTGTGGTAAGTAGCTTGCTTACGAACCACATGGTTCTGGGTTCCGTCCCACAGCGTGGCAACTTGGGCAAGTATCTTCTACTATAGCCTCGGGCCGACCA
>NC_068993.1:45327785-45329230 GCF_001194135.2 Octopus bimaculoides | reverse complement strand
GCTTGACAACCGATGATGGTGTGTTTACGTCCCCGTAATTCAGCGGTTCGGCAAAAGAGACCGATAGAATAAGTACTAGGCTTACAAAGAATAAGTCCTGGGGTCGATTTGCTCTACTAAAGGCCGTGCTCCAGCATTGCTACAGTCAAATGACTGAAACAAGTAAAAGAGTAAAAGAGTAAAACGCTACCGTGCACGGTTTCGAATTTAGTCCATCATTTTTTCGTGGGGCGGCAGAAGAATTTTGTGGAGCTACCTGTGGTAGGTAACGTGAAGGGTATATATTTGTTTCCAATTTTTGTGAACTTAAGATAAGTTAAATCAAATTACAAATTTCGAATACCAACTTCTAAATACTAATCGATATGAAGAGTCGATACGAGTTTAATTAATTTATGTATGTATGCATGCTTGTATGCATGTTTGTATGTATGTATGTATGTATGTATGTTTGTATATATGTATGTTGAGTGATAGGCATGACTTTAAACTGCTTCCGACAGTGGGACTCTTGTTCAGCAGTTCCAGGGTTTTGGAGAGTGGGGACCACTTCTTAGCCACTACTGTTTCCATGTCTAATCTACTCTGTGTAATGAATTATGGTCCTTTACCTATTTCACAAACCTGCAATGCACTACCGGAAACTTTGCATATATGTCACTGAGATTCGAATGACAGATTGAAGCTTTAATCGTTCGATAATTGTCGAGGAACTCTGGATATGAAGCTCTGAGTCGGAATGTATTATCGTAAACAAACTATATCATTTAATACGTGCGTGTATGTGTGTCTCTCTGATGACACCATTCTAAATATATTTGTTTCTTTATTATCTGCAAGTGACCTTTTTGTTTTCGTTTTACTTTTGCTTTTCCCACAGTTTGCTTGTTTGTTAGTTAGTGTTTTCTTGTTGTTGTTGTTGTTGTTGTTGTTTCCAATTCGCTTTGAGCAGCCGTTAGTTATCAATAGTATTTATTCAAAGAAAGGCCTCAAGGAAACATGCTCATTTCTTCAGCAATAACATTCTCTGTAATTACACTTCGTCGTCTATTGTGTCAAATATCTGATATCAAATGAATTTCCTATTGCCTGTTGGAATTGTCTTCAATAGTTTTCGCTGGATACGGAAAGGAAAAATGTAAACTGCGAAATAGAAAAAGAGTAGAGAAAGAAGCAGACAGAGAGAGAGGGAGAGAGTACGGAGAAAGAATTTCTGTGTAGTAGGTGAGGATGTATAGGTGTTTGTACGTGTGTCTGTCTTATGTGTGACTATAAGCATAGATGAAATTGTTTCTAGTATGTAATATAAGTATGTGCGTGCGTGCGTGTGTGTGTGTGAGTGTGTGTGTGTGTTTGGGTGTCTTATAATGTGAAAGCAAGGAGTTCAATGAAATACAATGAAATATTGTAGGTATAAGTATATATATATATATATATATATATAT
>NC_068993.1:45317244-45326795 GCF_001194135.2 Octopus bimaculoides | reverse complement strand
TATATATATATATATATATATATATATATATGTATAGGCGCTCAAAGAGAGAATGAGATAAGAGACATGATTGACGCAATGCTAGCTAGCTAGCTCGATACATACATATACACACACATACAGATGTATATGTATACATATATATACACACATATATATATATAGATATAGATATATGTATGTATATATTATGTATGTATGTATGTATGTATGTATTTCTATGCTCTTATACATCATGGGTGTATGCATTTATGCATGTACATGTGTGTGTATGCATATATGTTCACACGTGTTAATGCGTACGTGAATGTGTATGTACGCATATGTGTGTGCATGTGAGTGCGTGTGTGTGTGTGTGTGTGTGCGTGTGTGAGTGCGTGTGTGTGTGTGTGTGTGTGTGTGTGTGTGTGTGTGCGTGTGCGTGTGTGTGTGTATGTATGTGTTTGTGCGAGCGCGCTCGCATGTAGTTGTAAGTTGTTAGTCACGAAATTTTCCAAGAGTTTTGCTGTGAGTTAACTGCCAAGTACTCAACATCTCCTCCAGGCAGTAGTTCGCTTCGTGTATTGATGTGTCTCGTGTGTCAGTCTCGCTCTTGTTGACACTCTATTTCCACATGTCTCCCGTCGTTGTAATTGGTCGTGTCTGATGTTATCCTGTGTGAGTACATATATATATATTTATGTGTCTGGGGACCTCGCAGTGGGATATATCAAGATCTCGTTCATGAGAGAGAGACGAAGTTGTCGTCAAATATTGTTGCATGTTTTACTTTTATCAATCCAATATATAATTACTGCTGTGTATTTTTAAACTGTTGTTAACAGAGAATGCTGTCAAAACCTTTAATATTGTTTGTGTGTTTAGTTTGTTTCTTTTTGTTGAGGTTTTTTTTTTTCGAGTTCTTGCTTTTGTTTTTATAGCTGTTGCTGCTGTTGCTACTGCTGCTGCTGCTGCTGCTACTGTTGTTTCTACTGTTCTTATTACTGCTGCAGCTACCGCTGCTATTAGCTCTGGTCAGCACTAATCAAACAGTCCAATAAGACAAATCGTTGAAAACCATCACCACGCCGTCTTCGGATCATTCCTAGGGTATCTAGTGAAACATCATCTAATGTGCCTTTAATCGTTTAAAAAAGCAGCTTACATAGTCTTTGTTTTGTTAACAACTAAGCATTAAGTAAGGTTTTAGTTGTTAATTTTCTGGCATTTGTGTCCTTCGTTTGGTTTTTGCTATCAATTACACGCTACATATGCTTTCATAAATAACTGAGTTACATAGTTTCTATTTTGAAAATAACTATTCATTTTGTAGGAGAGGTTTTTTGCTGGGGCGGGGGCCATTGTGTCCTTACTTTGGTCTTTGCTATCAATTGTACGCTAAACATGTTTTTGTAAATAACTGAGTTACATGGTCACTATTTTGCTAACAACTGCGCATTTTGTAGGGTTTCTTTCCTTTTTTTTTTTTGACATTTGTATCCTTAGTTTGGTCTTTGCTATCAACTGCACGTTAAACATTATCTTGTAAATAACTTGAGTCTCTATTTTGCTAACAACTACGTATTTTTTAGGGGTTGCTTTTGGCATTGCGTCCTTAATTTGGTCTTTGCTATCAACTGCATGCTAAACATGTTTTTGTTTACAATCTTGAGCTTAATCTGTACTTTACTAGCATTTGTGTATTGTGTATTTAGTTTTGTCTTTTGGGGCAAGTGACGGTTTATTTAGTCTATATTTTGATAACGAAGTGTGTAAGAGTTAAAAAAGAAAAACGAAACTGGAATAGGAGCAAACTAGAGAGTGAATATCTTGGTAAGAATGTTAATGGAATATAAGAATTTATATGAATGCGTTTGGTTGCCGTGAGGAGTGAAAACGAAAACTGACATTTCAGAAACAAATCTTACCACACCGTTGGAACCACTACCTCGAGCAAATGTAACCGAAAATTCAGACTTTTTTGTTTCTTATGTAAACCCATATTGGCATGTTTCTATTGTGGACTTGTTCTGTTTCCTGGTGGCAAATATACAACATAAACACCTTCACTGGATTTTAACTGACGGTTACATGCATATAACATATGTATACACATATATACAAATACATATGATTGTTAAACATAAACCTGTTGTAAGTACTTATATGAAATATAAGTTGTTACTTCAAGTTCCATACCGCTTTATTCATACAACAATGCCGACTTGATTTCACATCAAGTTTAGATTAACATCTACAGAATTAGTATACCGGAAGCGCCCGAAGAGGACGTTTCCAATGTGTGGCAAGGGGTCTTCTAGGTTGAGCAGGGCTGAGTATTCCGATCAGTAGTCTAGTGCTGAGAACTGGATATGAGACGAGAAGACAGTCGGCATTCGTGTGATGCACACCTACAATACCCTAACCCTAACCCTAACCTCAGTCTATGGGTCAAGTAAATATAAGAATCACAGTCAGGAACATGTGTGTAAGGTCATGGCTAAACGTGACGTTCTCAAAGCAGAGTGAGAAAGTTTGCAAGAACAGGATCAACTCGGACAAACAAACCGGTTGAGAGTCAGCGTGAATCACATAATCCATTCCAACATCACTTTCTCTCTAGAGAATGTACATGTTTAACATATGCATAAGTTTAATAATTATAGACATTTTTATAAATCTATATACGTGTAGTATATGTATATAATCTGCAATTCAAATCTATTGAAGGTTTTTACGCTGCTAACAGGGTGCAGATGCACACAGAAGTAGTTCGTAAGAGGAAGAAACCTCATATCTGGAGCAGTAGTTCAGTGTATAGAACCTAGTTGTTCGACTGATTTAACGATATGTCATACTTCTGCTCAACCAGGAGTGAAGTGGAGCTGCAACGTAACAACATTGTCGAACGATAAGATAAAAGTTACAAACCCAAACAGTAGTTATATGGATACGACTCTGCCTATCTCCTATAGTATAAATGAAAAATTCTATGAGTGTCGTGTATTTCCAGAAACAATACACATTTTTATCAGGTTGTTCTACACTTCCTCTAAAAATATCCTCAGAGACACAATCATGTAACAGAATTGTTATTCATACACCTAGCTACTACCCACTGTAGAAAAATCCCTGGGATAGTTATGTGAACGTGCGTTAGAAAATACCATTATAAAAATAGCTTACAAATATTATTTACCATGATAATAAAAAATGACAATAGCTTACTAATTAGTAGTGATATAGCGATACTAAATGATTATAATGATGTGCAGAATAGAACTGAAAGTTAACGATGACCGAACTGTTGAATTTTTTAAAAAACAGCTAAAAAGTTACGTAATATTTGAAGCAATTCATTTGTAACTGACACAACTACTGTGATATAGAATAGATAGAATTACATTTCAGTATATAGCAATCCTAGGATCTGTAAATAAATGCTGCAATCAACAGCTGGATGACTTGGACATTAGTGATTGTGCCCCTCTTGTTGGCATCTTTACCCATCAGAGCCATCATTCCAGTCTAATATAACTTGGAATGTTTTCGGTCTGCTAAAATTGATGACAGACATCTATTAAGAACATAATAAAGGATATTGGTATATAGCCATGAAACATACATCGTGCTCCTCCCATAGTCACTGACTGCCAACCATATCTCGGTTGCGTTCATCAGTGTTTTGCAACACACCACCTCCTTTGCCGAGAGTCGCAGCAGATCGTCGAAGTAGACACTTAAATCCACCGTTTCCCGTCAGGCACTACACCAAAATAATCAACAAAAGTGCTGCTCTAAAACAGCACACATCTATTTGCAATATGATAGCAGGCATACATCATGGCAGATCAACGGCTGAATTGTGACAGATCAATGGCTGAACTGTGGCAGAATAATGGCTGAATTGTCTCCCGATCGCGATTTTATCCCTCGAGTTAATCGGATGGCTTTCACTTGCTTGTGTCTAAGAACTCGCATCTTAGCTTAAACGTAATACTCTCGGATACTAGCTAACCTAAGAAGACACATTCTCAATGTCAAAAGAAAAATATACAAGAAACCATACAGAAGGGAAACACGAAAAATGGACACAAAACAAATAACAAAAATGAAAGCACTGAGAACGTGGATATCGAAGATTGAGCTAATAGCAAAACAGCAAAACCATTTCCTAAAATACCGACAGAATAGTGGCCAACGAAACCGAACAAGAATAACACATACAAAATAAAAGTATTGGAGGAAGACTTAAGAATAGGAAGTTCTAAAGATAGCAATTTTGAACATGAGATTCTAAAGGTGAAAATAATTAAAGAACCAAAATCAATAGACCAGTAAAAGTAAACCCGAAGGATAAAAACAGTGATGAAATAATACCAAGAATATCAAAGGTAACCCCCATCATAGCAAACCTAATTAAAACTGACATCGTTATCCCCAGATTAAACAAAATAAAATATGCATTAGTCACGGTAGTTATAATATGGCTATACGGTAGTTAGTTACACGGTAGTTACAGTAGCCATAGTAGTTACAATTTGAAGTGTGCATTCCCCTCCGATCTACTGATATATGAATATCAAACTCAAACAAACAATATGGAAAACAAACAAGCAAAAATATTAGAAATTAAAATGGACGCTCTTTCAGTTCTCATTTGATATCAATAAAGAAAATAGTAATATACAACATCAAAAAGCGTGACAGAGAAGTATTAGAGAAATACGAAATAAAAATGAAGTGCCCGAAATCAAAGAACGACTTATAAAAACAAAAAAGAGATTCTTGCTAAATCGCCAAGAATCCGTCGGTTTGAAAGGCGACACTCTTTGAAGAAAATAAACATTTCTACTCCCATCCATCAAGAGCTAAAATAGAAATCTATGCAACGCCAAAAGCAACACAAGTTGAAGGGCTTTGATGTGAAAATTAGTTGAAATTAATTACCAAGTCGAGATCTTTCGAAATACTGAATACTGCAACAATGCAATCGTTGAAAACTATATCATCATATGAAGGGGTCCATACACAACAAAAATACAAACAACGGGGAGGCACTAGAACATAATATTCCTGGTTAAATCATAAAGCAGAGAACATAAAGTTGCTGGCAGAGATGTTTAGTAAGATAGTAAAGGAGACGAAGAAAACACTTCACCTGCTGGAAAGAGAATCTTTTCAATCTATGTGACTAAAGAAACGGAGAAAGGCTAGGAACGACGGACCAATAATCAGTCTTTACAATTTACAAAACCATTTATAATCTGCAGTAATATCGGAAAGAAAAAGAGATGCGAAGAAGGAAAAAAAAGCACTTGTTTCCAGAAGCGTAGAAAAATTGCTGCAAAAATTGATATGGTTCTAAAGAGTCATTACTGGTCAACAATAACGTAACCGAAGATTGTAGAAGATGAAAGACAGGTCTGGGCATGGCATGGATTAACTTCTTGGATTTTTAAGTGTCTCAACAATCCTGATAATATTAGATAGAAGTTATCTTCAGTACATCATGCGTAAATTGCAAGCAATTTTGCGGATAGAAACAAAAAGCGAATTACAATAACTAAATTCATCCTCATGAGGGTATTCCCGTTCTCCACCCCTTTTCTGCCCAGATTTGAGACCTTTACTGATATGTTAGGCACTAATGGATTCAGATACAAAGTGCAACCAACCGTAATTTTTATACGGATGAACTCACGTTTTATACTGTAAAAGATAAACAGCTAACACTGCTGCAGAGAGTAGACATATGTATAAGAGAAGGAACTGATATTAAGATTCAGATTAGGAAAACGCACCAAGGTAACGTTAGAGGGTGGAGAATTAAAAACACTAAGAATATCAGAAAGGTAAGTCTCTGTTCTCATTCTTTGTTATCTTATCCAGCCGAGAGAAACACTGCCAGCTTTTAAGCACAATGGAAGACGGTGAGACGATCTTAGGTCTTGATTCGGTTGATAACTGGATCTATGCTACACGCGGCAGCGGTAATTTTCTGCATACAGAATGGTTTCAGCATTTTGTGTGCATCTTGGAAATGCTGCACAGATGGTATGTCCTGGTCTTGCGGTGCTACTTCCGGTAGTCTACAGGCAATAGGTAGCTTGGTAGCTTTCAGAAAGCTGCCTAGTGTTCTCTGGCTAAAAACCTTCCGGAATACTGTTTCTTTGAATTTCATTGATGCCAAGAGGGTCCCCAAGAACTTTATTGTTTTTAGTTGTCACAAATCTTCTAAAAGGCACATAGGTGAACGTTCTAGCGTTTACATTTCTCGAATGATGCCGAATTGTGAGCGTCTGACAACAGTTCAAGTATCAGATACCTAGTTTTGGTCTTCATCTGGCTCAGGTCTGCAGCTCCGTCAAATTAACAAGTGGAGAGAAAACATGTCTGATCAATGGTGGCTGCATCCACTCATAAACCTGGAATCTTTGTGGTTGCAGCTTCCTCAACTGATACTTTTATACCATTATACATGGGTAGGTGGTCTGGAAATTTCCAGTAATATACCCGTTTTTGTGTCCTTATTCAAAAGCACCACCATTCGTTGGCTGAAATATTTCCGGGTTGCTGTCAGTTGCAATTGATATCTGCCAGGAAAGAGACGAATAAGTTTGGCGTGTATCCATAAAATTCGAGAGGTAGACCATCCAGAACAATTAGTTTGCTCCACACACAATCACTCATCGCCAACCGTATTTCAGCCAGTGCTATCATTTTTTCCTAACACTCCACCATTTCTGCTGAGAGCTGCCGAAGGTCATCAATGCATGTTCTAAAATAAATCTTCCATCTCATGTCTGCAATTACTTCAAAATTGCTGAGGCAATGCACATATATACTTGCAATCAGATAGCTAATGCCTATATTGGTTCTTAAAGATTTAATCCTGACCTTGTTTGCATTCTCCTCCACAGTATATAAGCTCACTCGCATTAGCTCTGACGATGCAACTTGCATGTTTCTCTTGTCGAAGAAATAGCCGAGTGACATTTTCGCTGCTAGCTCGTGTGTCACAATGCCTTTTCTTATCGTTTCTTCTTGTCTATTTATTATCTCCCTCTCTGCTATAATATTCCCATTTCTCTAAGGAGAGAGAGAGAGAGAAACAACTTGCTTTTAATCTCTATAATTCAAATCGTCACTAATTGTGCTAGAAATAAGAATTAAAATACTCTTAATGTTGTTGGAAGAATGCAGATACATGCTGACAGGTGAGACAATCGCCCCCATGCCGACTCGAAAATACTCAGATTAGACGTCCAGTCTCGTCTATTCTGTACGGCACATGTTCGGCCAATTCCGTTTGTCAGCATATATGTCTTTGCCATAAAACTTTATGGATGATTTGGCGGAATGCTAATGCGTATATAAAAAATTAATATAAACAGCTCGGCGCAAAGTAATACGCATTACTAGAAATAATAGTTAAAATACTCTTAATGTTGTTGAAAGAGGGTAGATACATGCTGATAGAGGAGTTGCCCATGCCTAGCTGGGGTTTTTTTTTATTTATTATATACGCATTTGCATTCCACCAAACCATCCATAAATTTTTATGGTAAATACATATATGCTGGCACACGGAATTAGCTGAACATATACCGTTCGATCAGTCCTCCTTGAAGATGCCTATGGAATAGACGAAACAAGGCGTCTTGTCTGAGGATTTTCGAGTCGGCGTTGGGCGGTTGCCTCCCCTGTTAGCTTGTATCTGCGCTCTTCCTACAACATTAAGAGTAATTTAACTAATTTCTAGCAATGTAGGTGCACCTGCACCCTTAGTCACACTTAGTGACGATTGAATTTTTCCTTTTTGGTATTACATAGCGCCTAGTTGTTTATATTAAGATATATATATATATACACGCATGTGTGTATGTATGGATGTATGTATGTATGTATGTATCAAAACAGTTTGATTCAAATTCGTTGGAACTCTTGAGTTTCAAGCGTGATGATAGTCGTCAGCGTGTGTATATATATATATATATATATATATATATATATATATTGTGCTTGCCAGCATATCAGGGACTCTTTTACTTTAAGGGTCGTATTGACGGAGAACGTGTACTGTGGGCTAGAGAGATGGATAAGCATAATACCGCTTGGTACAGCAATTGTTACAAATAATAATTTATTCGAAACAAGCCACTCTATCACAGTTTGTTAGCACAAACTATCGAAAAATTGCTTATTTTAGGCAGTTTCTTGGAGAGGTCATATTTCATTATTCCTCTTTTCCTAGAATGCATTATCCATCCCTTACAGTATGTCTTGCATTATTTAACAACTGTTACATTAAAGATACACATTTTTAAATTACCTAAATGCAAAATATTCCGAGAAAAATGAATGGAATATTAATAAACTTTCGTCATCTACCTGCCAGTTATAGCTGGCAGGTAGATGCAATTTTGTTATATTATATCATGTTATGCTATATTATATAATATTATATTATGTTATATTATATTATGTTATATTATATCATGTTATATTATATTACACTATGTTATATCATATTGTTATATTATATTATTTTATTTTATGTTATGTTATATTATAATATCTTGTATTATATTATGTTATATTATATATTATACTATATTATATTATATATTATATCATATTATATATTATATATTATATTATATATTATATTATATTATATATTATATTATAATATTTTGTATTATATTATGTTATATTATATTATATTATGTATTATATTATGTTATATTATATTATATATTATATTATATTATGTTATATAATATAATATTATATTATATTATATTATATTATATACTATATACATCGTATTCGAACCATTAAACTCTTAGATCAGACAGTTATTCGCCACGATTTGATACTCCCAAACTGCAAAACTATTTTTCTTTCTTTCTTTCTCGCATTTTCTTTCTTCTTTTTTCTTTTTCTTTCTTCTTTTTTTTGTTCTTTTTCTTCTTTGTTTATACAATTGATCAAAGAATACCTCGAAGAACAGAACAACGCTGTGGAACGAACAGACATAAGATTCTCAGAGCTGCGGGACTACAAATCATTTTGCAACATTCATGGCTTCTCTGTAACACTGGACAATCCAAAATTCAGTGCTGGCACCACCACCACCATTACCAATGTTTACAAACAGCATTGCGTCCATCAGCATTTTTTTACCATCATTATCATTATTTTCACCAATGTGAGGATTCCTCGATAACTATCCTCAGTTCAAAGCGATGTCAATTAGAAATGCTGCCTCAGACGAATACGCACACACATACAAACACACACACAAACCAAAAACGAAATTTTAAAAGCAAAAAATAAACAATAACAATCAAAGCAGGAAAACAAAAAAAAACTTCTCAGCTTAAACCCTATCAGTGATATCATTGATGTTACTGTTGTTATTGTTGTTGTTGTTGCTATTGATGGTGGCGGTGGTGCGGTAGAAGTGGTGGTGGTGACGGCGGCGGCGGTGATGCTGCTGCTACTGCTGCTGCTGCTGCTACTGCTGCTGCTGCTGCTGCTGCTGCTGATGATGATGATGATGA
>NC_068993.1:45316833-45317234 GCF_001194135.2 Octopus bimaculoides | reverse complement strand
TGCTGCTGCTGCTGCTGCTGCTGATGATGATGATGATGATGATGATGATGACAGCGAATACGATGATAACGATGATGATGACGATTACGATGACGACGACGATGATGTTGAGGATGATGATGATGATGATGATGATGATGATGTTGATGCAGTATTTTCTAATTTCAAGCTAATTGTAATTACAGCAAATTTCATTTCTGTCTTTGAAAAATTCTCTAAAAAACATCTTTTTTCTGGTTTTATTTATCTATTTATTTACATATTTATTTATTTGCTAATAAAAGTATTGGGCAGGTGGGTGGTCCAGAAATTATACTCGATCTTTATACTTTATCACCTTGGCTACTACGATGTAATAATCAAGGTATTATATAACGATTGTACACCCACATGCCTTTTAA
>NC_068993.1:45313408-45316186 GCF_001194135.2 Octopus bimaculoides | reverse complement strand
GTGTGCGTGCGTTCGTGCGTGTATATATGTACGTACATATACATTTTAGTTTGGTTCGTAAGAATAAAGCACAGCAAGACTACCCTGCATCTACACATGTATGAGCAGAACTGGTTATGACTTCTTGAAGAAGACGGACAAATCTCCATGTGAGCAGGTCTCCCCTCTTCACGCCACAGATGTCTCTCCATGAGAAAGGCTGCCGACTTGGGTCGATAGAAATCGGCACCAGTATTGTCGCAGACGTTGCTATCAGAACGCGAAGAATAGAAACTGATACCGCAAGACATGTTGCCTCTCCTTCTGATAGTTCTGTCAATCATTTTCCCTGGTTTAATATTGTTTTATCGAACCCAAAAGGAAAGAAAGCAAGGTTGACCACGACAGAAATTTAATTCAAAGTATTGAGAATTGGAACAAATGCTGTGAGGTATTCAATCCAACGCTATAAGGACCGAGACAATTACGAATTCGAATGATTGACAAATGATTGACAAATACTCACATATTGAGCTTCGGTCTGCTCTGTCACTTAGTTATTTTTTTTTCTCTACAGGAGTTTAACTTTATTTCCTTCACCATTCTGAAGAGAACTGTGAAGACTATAATTATTAGACAGTTGCTTCGGTTTAATTGTTGTTTTTAATTTAATCACTAAACCAGTAATTTTGAGGGGAAGGAAAGGAAGTAGTCGATACGATCAACCACAGTATTTGACTTGTACTTATTTTATGGACTCTGAGAGAAGGAAAAATGAAGTTGATCTCGATAGGGTTTGTTCTTCAGAATGTGAAGAGCCGGAAGAAAAACATCAAAGCATGTTGCCAGACACTCTAACGATGTTGCCAGGCCACAACCCTTAGTAATTGCTTTTCATTTAGGCACAATTTTGAGTAATTTTGAGGAGAGGGGAGTAGTCGATACCCTCGACCTCAGTATTTTACTGGTACTTTATTTTATAGACACCGGAGAAGTGAAAGGCGAAGCTGACATCAGCGCAGTTTTAACTGAGAACGTAAATAGCCAAAATAATTACCGCTACACATTAATATTCTATTAACCTACCGTCCTCATTTGGATTAATGTTTCTAATAAAGGCGTAAGGCCTGAAATATTAGAGATTACATCTATTAAATTGATTCTAGCACATGATTTGTACTTTATTTTATCGACCCTGAAAGCATGAGAGGTAAATTCGACCTTGATGGAATTTGAACACATAGCGTAAAGAGAGGGAAGAAATAGCACATGATAGTTTGTTCAACGCCCAAACGATTCCATCAATTCTCCGTCCTTCAGTTTAAGGATTAATAATTATTTCAAATTTTTACTACAAGGGCAGCTTGGGCGAGGTGAGGATGAGTCGATTACATCGATCCCAGTGTTCAACTGGTACTTATTTTATCGACTCCGAAAGGATGAAAGGCAAAGTCGACCTCGGTGGAATTTTAACTCAAAATCTGCCGAATCTGCGGGCTCGCTGCCTTCACCCTAAGGATTAATAATGATTTAGAACATGGACACAGAACGAAGACAATTTTACGAGAAGTAGGACGAGGGTTGATTAGATTTTCCCCAGAAATTTACTGATATTTGTTTTATGGGTCCGTAAAGGATAACAGCCAAAATAAACATCAGTGAGATAACCGAATGCGAAACGATATTTTGTGTCTGACAAAAAGCATTGACAACGGAATAAATAATAAAGTAAACATAAGGATTTCGAAATAATCTGTATGTTGGAATTTGAAACAACAGGCCTTATGGGTTTCTTCTTCTAGCATGTTGAGTCTGTAGAAAAGAGCAGTGGCCAAGATATTTACTTGATGCCGTTAACCTTTCGTTTTAAAGTATCGCATGTCAACAGCTACAGAAAAGACATGAGCAAGGACAAGATTCCAGAGGGTTGATGTCTTGAGAAGGAAGGGCTGGCCATAGGAGTTATTCCAGGGCCATTAATTAAACACAACAAGGGTGACCAGAGATATAGAGACGAGTGAGTCGAGGGTACCCGTGTAGTGGAGGTACAGTGAACGGCGTTAGAGAGCATTAAGACTAAAATTGTTGTTGAAACAAGTTAGCTGACATGGAGGACTAGAATTCATCTGAATATTGGGAAACAGTTACCCGTATCATGACGAATCGCGCTAGGTATCAAAATATGGATGTCACGTCTGCTGCTCAATGTTCTTAGAACCGGACTTTATCCTCAATTCAATTGGCTATGTGAAACTGCTGAAGACAATAGTCGAATCCTGACTGGCCAAATTTGGATATACGACATTTTAACATAATAGCAACTATCTATATTTGCTATAGAGGAATGACCAGCAAAGGTGGACTCCTATATGCTAGAAATAGATGCCGAATCATCTAACCACGAAAAAATATGTTCTCAGTAAAAAATTAGCGACACAGCAGACTGTAAAAAGGGCAAGACAAATGAAAAAATGCTAAATAAAAAACGATTAACCTACGTACCATGGTTTCACCTGTTAAAATTTACCATGGTACGTAGGTTAATCGTTTTTTATTTTTTTTTTATTTAGTATTTTTTCATTTGTCTTGCCCTTTTACAGTCTGTTGTGTCGCTAATTTTTTACGGAGAACATATTTTTTCGTGGTTAGATGATTCGGCATCTATTTCTAGCATATAGGAGTCCACTTTTGCTGGTCATTCCTCTTATTTTTGTATGTAATATAATTTTAATCTTCTGATTTTTTTTAATATGCTAGACCACTGGTTTTAATTGATTAATATCAATTTCTACCCTTATG
>NC_068993.1:45309292-45313013 GCF_001194135.2 Octopus bimaculoides | reverse complement strand
TATTTTTTTTTTATTTAGTATTTTTTCATTTGTCTTGCCCTTTTACAGTCTGTTGTGTCGCTAATTTTTTACGGAGAACATATTTTTTCGTGGTTAGATGATTCGGCATCTATTTCTAGCATATAGGAGTCCACTTTTGCTGGTCATTCCTCTTATTTTTGTATGTAATATAATTTTAATCTTCTGATTTTTTTTAATATGCTAGACCACTGGTTTTAATTGATTAATATCAATTTCTACCCTTATGAATAAATTTTAAATATATTTCCTATAGAGTAAATTCCCATTATCAAGAGTTATTTCCCTTAGATCAGTGTTCGCCTTTAATACGGAGAATGCTGGGAATATTTTAAAAATTGAAATCAGATAATAAAATATTAGTCATAAACTGCAGATACGGTAGATAATTACGAGACGTAAATCCAGATGGTTTTATAGTAAACTTCCTCGATCAAACGTTGACCTCGTTGTATTTGTGAAATGGTAAAGAAAGAATCACTAAGCAAATGCGCATACACTTACGTAGTAAAATTCAATTCTTGGAAAGATATAATACGGATAGTCACCATTCGCATAATGTGCTATATATGAATACGTTAACATTCTTAACAATGATTTTAAAAAGTCGCGTAAAGCGGGGAAATGTATTCATTAAAAAAAAAATCATGTATTTCAAGGGAAATAACTTCTGCAGAACTAAATCTCTTTTTAAAATATTTGGGAGTCGTCTCCCTTGCCTCATATTTAGTTATAAATTATTGTTAAATAGGTTGGTTTCAACTATTAATACTACTTTCAAGTTCATCCCATCTAGTAGCAACGCTGGGGTCGCTGTATTCTCACATTAAATAGGAATGCTTTCTGACTAAGGTATGTGTAAATTTGAAGCAGCTTCTTAACTTTTATCTGATAGTGCGACCACCATGGGGTACCACTTGAATGATTTTAGTCGAACGAATTCACCCAATTTTTGTTTTTAAACCTTGTAGTTATTATATCGGTTTATTTGGTTGAACTAAGTTACGGGGGCGTAAATAAACCAACAATGGTTGTCAAGCAGTGTCAAACAAAGAAATACATACACAGAGACAAACACACTCACACACACGCATGCATGCATGCATGTATGCATGTATGTTTGTATGCATGCATGTATGTATGCATATACGACGGGCTTCTTTCAGTTTCTGTCAAACATATCCGCTTGTAAGACTGTGAGAAGTCCGGAAATATAGTGGAAGACACTTGCCCAAGTTTACACGCAGTGGGATTGAATCTGAAACCATGTGATTGAGAAGCAAACTCCTTACCACACGGCCACACCAACGGCGATCAAAAATTTATCGGTTTCCCTTATAAATTAACAGTGGCGAGAGATAAGTGCAGCAGTAAACGAAATGCTTTAATGTAATTTAATATATCCCCCTCTCTCTTTCTCTTTCTCTCTCTCTCTCTCTCTCTCTCTCTTTCTTTCTTTGTCTCCCTTTTTCTCTCTGTCTCACTCCCTATCTATCTACCTATCTATCTTTCGTTCTTTCTTTTTCTCTACGTTCGAAGATTAATATTTAACCTACCTTTACTTTGCATCCTTCTCCCATCGAGAGTATAATTATTAGCTATGTACTGGAGTCAATTCCATCCAATAAAAGAAAGCAATATCTTTTATATTTTCTTTTATGTTTTCCTATGTCTTTTACTTACTCTAGCCGTTGGTCGGCAGTCATTCTGGTTTACCGTCTTCGAGGCTTTCGTCGAACAAATCTGCACTAGTTATCATTTGTTTAACTCTGTAATTTATTTTATTACATTATTTTGCTGAACGGCTATGTTACGGAAATGTAAACAAACCAGTACTTCTTGTCAAGCGGTGGCTGGATGACAAACATGCACACACACACACACACACACACACACACACACACACACACACACACACACACACACACACACACACACACACACACACACACACACACACACACACACACACACACACACAAACACACTCATACATCAAACGTTGCTGATTAGGATTGGCCAGAAACTGGCCATTGATTTCACATCAATAAGGTCCTTAGAGGTATAGGTGACACGTCAGACTCGATGGCCGGAGGCACACAACCTCTCTATAACTGGAGGTAGGAAAGAATCTTTGTCAACTGATATAAAATCTATTGGTATGGAAAGAAATTCCAAAGCACCATACATCGTGCCTTGCGTTTATTTTGTTTCGATCCTGTACATTATGAGTTCAAATGCGATCAGATTCATTACGTACTGAGTTCAAAACTTACCAATTCCTGTAGACATGTGCTAAATTATATTCAATGCTCAATAGCACATTACTGAGATGTATGGAAATTAATTGTTCTTTTGTTCGCATGTACATATATCTTCATCTAGAAATAGATATACGAGGAGTACTCAAATGTTCCTGACTTTGAGTAAAAGAAAATACAGGAGCATCAGTTAATTATGATTTTATTCAGCATATTGCCCTCTCAGATTCACACACCTACCGCAGCGGTCCTTCGGTTTTTCTAAGCCCTGTAAAAGAACTCGGAAGGTTGGGCCTCCAACAAAACTTTTCAAGATACTCTTAATGCCAAGAACTTTCCAGCACCCCCTCGTATCTATATATATATATATATATATATATATCCATCCATAATTATATTTCCGCCCACTATTTCTAGGATGGTCGTGTCGTTAGTGTCCTCAGGCACCTCTACAGGGTCCTTTCAGTCATTTGACTTTCCCAAGCGTAACCATCTAAGACGATGAATATTATTCAGCTATCTCGTTCTTGATCTACTTCAGGTCTGCTCCCTGTAGACCCAGCTCGAAGAATCCATGTTTCCTGCGACATTCTAATCACATGTCTGTAGTACCAGTACAGTGATCCCTCAATGAGAAGACGTAATGGCTCGGCTTGAAGATATATTTAGATATATCCGTGTCTATATGTATCTACACATATCTGGTATGATAGAGACACAGATTGTGATGCCAATGGCGGATTATGAGCCAGAGAATTAGCACAGCTGTAGAGAGTCAGAATGGCACGCGGTACTTGTTCTGATTTCAAATCCCATTCCCCACCCGAGATAAACTTTGCTTTTTATTCTTTCGCGGTCGATAAAAATACAACAATCGAAGGCGGTAGCTTGGCAGAATTATTAAAGGGCCTCAAGAGATGCTTCGTAATATCTATTCCAGTTGTATTATGCGGCATGTCTTTCCCCAGCTCGTTTCTTTGACCGAACTGCAGGCTCGAGCCAAGTGGTTGGGTATTTGGCATTTGAAATTTGCAAGGTTTTCACTGCACTCTACTATTTAGTCAATGCAGATGGCAGAATAGTAACATTCCCATTATAGAGAGTGTTAGGGGAGGGTATGAGAAACGAAATCCTAGGAGTGATGTTTTTTCTTTTTTTTTTTTTTTACTTTCAATCATCAAACTCCGGCAATGCTGGGGCAACATCTTGAAGGGTTGAGTCGAACAAATTGATCCCAGTACTTATTTTTCTTAAGTTCCTTTCTTATTCTAACGATATCTTTCGCTGAATCATGAGGACGTAAGTAAAGCGACACCAGTTATCAAGCAGTGGTGGGAACAAACGCAGACACTAAGACACGCACACGTAGATATATATATCTTACATTCATATCTACATGTGCGTGTCTTTGTGTCGTGTTTGTTCCCACCACGTAGATACGA
>NC_068993.1:45307548-45309064 GCF_001194135.2 Octopus bimaculoides | reverse complement strand
ATATATATATATATACCACATTCATAATATATATATGTATACATATATAGAGAGAGATAGAGAGAGAGAGACAGAGAGACACAGAGAGAGACTGAGACAGACAGAGACAGACAGACAGACAGACAGACAGACAGACAGACAGACCGACAGACAGACAGACAGACAGACCGACAGACAGACAGAGACAGAGATACATATATACATACATATAATACATAGATATGTACGACGAGTTTCCATGCAGTTTCCGTCAACTAAATTTACTCACAAGGCATTAGTTGGCCGGAGCTATAGTAGAAGACCTTGCCCACTTTAATCTAATTTTAAAATATATTTGGCCTTCAATTTTATTTAGCTTTTAAAATAATAATAACACTATTTGATTTGATTTCATTTTTATTTTTAACGTCACATTTCTCTTCCATCTCTATTTAATATCCCCTCAATTTAGTTGCTGTTGATATTTCATTCGTTATTTTTTCTAATATAATTCACTCCCTTGTGAGATAATACAGATGGCCAATTTTAAAGATTAACTTGATCATGAGAGTTAATGACCTATATCAAATTTCAACACAATATCAGGATAGCATTAGACCTGAAGTTAATGCAAATGTTTTTTAATGTAATGACCCAATTACAAACATTAATGTTTTTATGATTGCTCCCTCCTCAATTTCGACCGTCTTCTGTCCCTTCTATTGTTATGAGCTGTGTGTCGTGATTAGTTCAGTTTTGCATGGGAATTGGATTGAAAGTCCAATCACGTTGCGCGTAACATATTTTAAGCGACGAATTCTGTATGTGTCCTGGAGCCTCTTTATCTCCATAAATTGGTTTTACCATTATTTACGAAAATTGTCATTGAGGAGAGTTTGCAGATCCAGCCGCCCAGAGGAGAATCGACACACGACGGAGCCATGTAACTAATGATGATCCAAGCTGAATTACCAGAATGATAGAGAAGCAACAACCCGACGGAATTTGTAATGTTTCATTGCGTCTGAACCACTGCACAACTAACTTTACGAAGGAATAAAGTCTCGATGTTATTTTAATTATTACTTATACAATCCAACACGTAATATAATAGTGTACAAAGATATACATGATTCATTAGTAAAAACTGTGTACCTTTTGTAAAAGTAGCATTAATTTTCTAGGTCGTTCAATTCTTCTCAACCTATCGTTGGGTCGATTGAGTAAACTTATCAGTAACGAACATATATTGACAACTGGAAACAGCTGTAAGTAAAATTTACTGGAATAAAGGAAAAATATGTAATGATCATTACTGCTGCCTTGTCTGTTATATCACTCTGTATAAAAACCTGTATAACTAGAACACAACCATGGATTTGCAATATAGAATGGTAATGAACTAATACCTAGGACCCTGCCACAAGAATACGCGGAGTTTGTTAGAAATCTAAACAATATTGTTAGTCTGGTATGCCTACAAAGAGATTTTCAAGTATTTTACCCGGATTGATAATCTCCCACTAATATATACATA
>NC_068993.1:45303216-45307449 GCF_001194135.2 Octopus bimaculoides | reverse complement strand
TATATATATATATATATATATATATCATCCTTCTCTTTCTTCTGCTTCTTTTCCTTTCAATCTTTCTGGTTGTGGCTAAATTCTCCAAGCCCTCTTTCCTCGTCATATGACCAAGGAGTCTCAGTTGCTTGGCCCTTATCTCACGAGGCATTTTCGTATTTACCGCATCCTGGGTTATCATTTTTCGTTCGACACTTTGTCCATACTATCCTCAATATTCTCCTTAACAACCACATTCACAACTTTCCAAGCATTTTCTCATTTCCATACGTTAACACATGATTATATTCGCTATAGTAATTGAAGAGATCTGGTGGCATAATACCTCCTTGACTAAGTCCTCTCCTGATGCTAGTGTATTCAACACATTCTCCATCCACCTTTATGTGCACGCTGATTGGTTCCAATACGGGCTCAGCAAGATTAGGAGATCTTTCCCATGGAGATCGAGATTACTGGATTCTACAAATAACATGTCATGTCTTACTTTGCAGTAATTGTTAAACGTGGGGGTTACTTCAGTGTTTGCATCGTCAAGTTCTTGTTAGTGACATGGAAGTAAGAAGGCAATTAAGAGATGTCGTTAGACAGGTGTTGTATTTTATGAAGTTCTGTTTGGAAAGAGAGAGAGAGACAGAGAGAGTGATAGAGAGGCAGAGATAGAGAGAGACAGAGACAGAGACAGATAGAGGCAGAGAGACAGAGAGTGGGCAACTAGAGGAAATTAGACAAAGCAAAAATTATAACAAAACAAAATAAAAATTTAAAACACACACACACACACACACACACACACACACACACACACACACATATTAACACATACGCCAAAAGTAACCAACGATTACAATAACAACAAGGGTAACAGTTTAGTAAAGTTCCTATACTATTTATAATGTCGGTAATTAAAATTTAACGAAATAATTTATATGGGGAACGTTGACTGCTGTGATAAATTATTCTGTTATGTATTAATGTTTGCATAAAACTTGAGTTCAATCAGACTGTATCACGTACACTACAATCTACATCACCACCATACCCCAACACCACACTACACGGCTCTATACTAATATGCACCACTCTGTACTGCTCTACATTATGCTATATTACATCACAGGACCTCAAACTACAATATGATATATCACACATACTACACCACATGACAATATACCATACAACAGGACCTCAAACTACAATATAATATATCACACATGCTACACCACACGACAATATCCCATACAACATCACACCTCATCATACCACATCACATTACATTACAGCACATTATACTGCACTATACAACACTACAAGCACACAATTCCACACTTTACTATAGTGTGTTGCACTAAATTACATCACACCACGCTATGCTATTTTACACTACACAACACTATACAATCCCACACCACTCTAAACATGATGCACCACAATGCTATACTACAACCATACCATATCACACTACATTACGTCACACTACACCACATCGCCGTCCTATATCGTACTACAAACAATATACGATAATGTACGACTCTCTACCACAGCGTACCACGTCGTACCACAGCATACTACACTGTACTAAGGCGTACCACACCGTAACACATCATACTACACTGTACTACGGCGTACCTTACCGTACCTTACCATACCTTACCGTACCACACCATACTACTCTTTACTACAGCGTACCACACCAAACCACATTGTAGTACACCACTCTACAGTATATATTTAACTATTTTATAGAATATAAAGCAATATCTTAGGAAGATTTGGTTATTATATTTTGCAGATCGAGTCACCGTGTAGAGCAGGAGTTTACAAACATTTTTTTCCGGTACACTTCTTCATCATGTCGCGCAGTGTTGGCTTACCTCGTGTGAAGAAAGTTTGGATACCTTGTGTAAAATATTTGGATACTGTAGAATAGGCAATAGATATTTACTGTTTGTTAAAAAGGCAGCAAGATTGTAGAAGTGTTTTTGCATCGGGCAAAATGCTTCACATTTCTTTCGGCTCTTTACGATCTGAGCTCAAAATCCGCCGAGGTAAATTTTGCCTTTCATTCTTTTGGTGTCGATAAAATGAATTACTAGTCAAGTTCTAAGATCGATGTAATCAGCTAAGCATCCTCCACTAAAATTGCTGGTTTTGTACCAAACTTTGAGAATATTATTTGTTATTAATATAAGTTAAAGAGTATGGCGGGGAGCTGGCAGAAACGTTAGCTCGCCGGGCGAAATGCTTAACGGTATTTCGTCTGCCGTTACGTTCTAAGTTCAAATTCCTCCGTGGTCGACTTTGCCTGTTATCCTTTCGAAGTCGATAAATTAAGTACCAGTTACGCACTGGGATCGATGTAATCGAATTAATGCCTTTGTCTGTCCTTGTTTGTCCCCTCTATGTTTAGCCCCTTGTGGGCAATAAAGAAATAAAAAGCATTAGCACGCCGCGTGAAATGTTTAGTGGTATTTCGTCTGTTTTTACGTTCTGAGTTCAAATTCCGCCGAGGTCGAGTTTGTCTTTCATCCTTTCGGAGTCGATAAATTAAGTACCAGTTGCGTACTGAGTCGATTTAATCGACTGCCCCCCCCCTCCCCAAAAATTTCGGGCTCTTGTGCTCTAGAGCAGAAAATAATTTAAGTTAAAGAGTTCAAATTCCATTATGTTCAATTTTTATCACTTCCGTTGATGATAAAATTAAGTACCACTCAAGGACGAATCTCAATATAATAGACTGTTTCCTCCTAAAATATCTAGCCTTAAAGAAATAGCAGCCAAATCTCCTCATCAACACTAATAGTCTCTAAAAATATGGGCAGAACACATTGAATAGTGTGGTCCTGTTTACTTCATCTGGAAGAATAAAGGCAAAGTCGAGCGAGTCGGGATTTGAACTCAAGACTTAACGATTATAACTAAATACCGCAAGGTATTTTGATTGACACTCTAGCCAGTCAATCAATCCATTGCCCTACTTTTCTTCAGACATAATGCAAATATATTCAGTATTAAACATCCAAGCAACAAAGATGAATCGTTGTTAATTAGATAAAAAATGGTTACTGTCAGTTAAGCTCTTCTATGAAGATGAAAGATATGGAAATATTACACTTAGGCTGCATAATCATTAATTTCTCTCTGATCGCCAAAGGTGTTTTATTCGTGGATATGTACATAGTTAGAGTAAATGGGTATTCAATTGGTTTCCATGATGTGTATTTCATTTCTTTAATCAACTGGATTACCTATTCATAGAATTAATGAGAACGTTAAAGAGTATTCCATAGAAACATGGTATCCATAACTCTTTTGCGACCATATTTATTCCTGAAATATAGTGATTGTGTTTCAATTAATATTTAAAAGGATGAGGGATTCATTATAATAACTTTGTCATCATTAAGCCGGTGTTTGAAATATACATTGATTTCAAATTTTGGCACAAGGCCAGCAATTCCTGGGAGGGGGTAAGTCGATTGATCAACCCCAGTGTTCAGTTCATACTTTTTTTATTGACCCCCACCCCCGAAAGAAGATGGCGAACTGGCAGAATCGTTAGCCAGCCCGGCAAAATGATTAGCGGCAATTTTTCAAATCTTTACGTTCTAAGTTCAAATTCCGACGCAGTCGACTTCGCCTTTTATCTTTTCGTGCTCGATAAATTAAATAGCAAGCGATCACTGTGGTCGATGTAATCGACCGAGCCCTCTCCCCCAAAATTTCAGGCCTTGTGAGTACAGTAGAAATGATTTTATCAACCCCGAAAGAATGAAAGGTAAAGTCAACTACGGTGGAATTTGAACTCAGAACGTAAAGGCGAACGACACGCCGTTAAGAATTTTGCCTGACGTGTTAACGATTCTGCCAGCTCACTGCGTTTTTGGAATATAAATTAACGTGAAAATTTGATGGAAAGTTTACATTCAGTTCAATGGAATTTGTATCATAAAAGCAAAGGCGGTTTCGGACGGGGGTGAGGGTTGATGTAGTAGAAGGTGATACACTAGCATTATCACGAATTAATTACCGAAACCAGACAAATAAAGTGTATAAATCTTCTTGACACTTCCCCTACAGTTTTATTACACGCTTTCCATTGTTTTCGCCGTTTCTTTCAAAACTTAAACACAGGTCAGTTTTAATGATATATACATACATATATATATATGTGTGTGTGTGTGTGTGTGTGTGTGTGTGTGTGTGTGTGTGTGTGTGTGTGTGTGTGTGTGT
>NC_068993.1:45300445-45303081 GCF_001194135.2 Octopus bimaculoides | reverse complement strand
ATATATATATATATATATATATATATATATATATATATATACATATATATATATACACACACACAGACGCATGTATATACATATATATATGTATATGTGTGTATGAATATATATATATAAGCATACATACATACATACATACATACATACATACATACATACATACGTACGTACGTACGTACGTACGTACGTACGTGCGTATGTACGTACCGGCTGCAGCGTATATATTTACCCAGTATTTATTTCATCATAAAGTAAAAAGTTTTAAGTTTTGGTTAATGAAAATTTACAGGTTGATTATTGTATCTGTTGAGAATATTTTACATATATTTACAATTCAAAATGACCACCCTTTGCTTTCTCCACAGTCCTTAATAATTTCTCGACTGAACTGCATGACTTATGGTTGCATAATGGGTAAATGTATATGCCGCATCTGGTATATGCATGTATATATGTACGTACGTATATATGTATGTATGTATCTATCTCTCTATCTACATTTATCTATCTATCTATCAATATATATATATATATATATATATATATATATATATATATATATATATATATATATATATATATATATGTATCGAGCGCACATACTCAATGTATGTTTTGTTTGTTCGCCGGTACGCTGCAGGTTAGCGCTGTGGGATGTTAAAACACCTGTAAGTCATAGACAGCTGAGATAACTCGTCTATAATCCCATCCAGAAGTGAAGAACACTGATATTTCGCTACTTTTGTGGGTTGTCAACATCATGTACCTGAATTGAACCGGGGTAAACTGAATCGCCAGTCTATGGCTATATACCGTTGTGCAAAAACCATTTGCTGGTTTGCCACAACGATGCATACGTAAGATTAAATTCAATTATGAACTAGAAAAGCACTCGGAGAGCGCAAACCTCCGCCAAGTAGCTCATTTCCACCCATATACACGCATGTTGAAAATCGCCTAATTTCCCAAACCAAAGCCGGCAAAAACATAACCTCCTTTGCGGGGGTAAAACAAATAACAGAGTGATATAATTTTTTTTTTAAACCTTTAAAAACAGGAATCATCCCAATAGTCAAGGCTTGTCATGTCATCCTCCGGAGACCCCCGCCAAGCAGCTCATTTTAAGATAGATACGCGAGTAAAATTACTAATAGAAAAACGAAGAGAAACTTTACAAACAGCAACGCCACCATAGGTTACGTGGAATCGATGAACGTGTTTTCAAGGGAGATAATCAAAGAACGTAACAAATGAAAAATCCTTCAAGAATCCATTAAAATTCCTGGATCACTACCAAAATTTCCTCATCTGTTTCTTGTGTCATTACCAACTTTTCCTGCAAGTTTCATTAAATACCGTTCACAACTTTGAGTTATTTTGCACACAGACGGACAAACCAGCGCCGATGAAAACATAACTTCCTTGGCGGAAGTAATTAGAATCAGCGCTAGTGTTGTAAAACATTATCCACCGCTACATACAGTTGCGTGGCTAAGAAATTATTTAATAATTGTCTTAACCACACAGTCATGTGTAGTTAAGAAGTACGCTTTGCAACCACACGGTTTTGGATTCAGTCCCACAACGTAGCACTTCAGTCTAGTGTCTCCTACTAGGGCCCCAAGTCGACTAATGACTTGTTAGAACATTTGGTGGACGTGAACTCTATGGAAGACAGTCGTATATATTTGTCCATGTACATGTGTATGTATGTATGTAGGTAGGTATGAATGCATGCATGAATAGATGGATGGACGGATGGACGGATGGATAGATGGATGGAAGGATGGACGGATGGATTGATGCATGCATGCATATTTACTGGAATGTATGCATGTGTGTATGTAAACATGAATATATATATGGGTATGTCGCTTTGTGCTAGTGTTTCTCCTGCACCCACACCTTTACAGCCGAGATTGATTAGTTAACGTCTGCGTAAGATAACGGCTCGGCAAAAGACACCGATAGATTAAGTACCAGACTTAAACGATAAATACCGGAGTTGATTTTTTTTTTGACTAAACACGTCAGCGTGGTACTCCAGTATGACCACAGTGAAATGACTGAAACAAGCAAAAAGGCAGAAAATGAAAAAAAGTAATAAAGAGTGAATTGTGATGTTTCCAGTCAAAGCCTTTAAAATTTACTCGAAAGCTCGAACACAAATCTTATATATCCTCACGGCATACGAACGTATTCAAATTTATGATGCTTTTATTGTATGTAAACTATTCAGGGGTAGGTAGAGGGGTTAACTTGAGCAGGATTAACTGAAATACTTGTTTATAAAGAAACAAAGTACGCAAAGTTTTAGTCATTAGTTTTGTCTGGATTATACCCACAGGCATTGTACAGTTATTTATGTAATTATAAAGATAATCAGATCAGACTCCAGAAGAGATCGTTTTTCTAAAGGTGGTGAAGGAAAGAAATAAATCATGTTATAAGAGACTGGTGTAATTAAAGTTCTTTTTTAACCCCAATAACGCTGGTTACATGCTGCAAGAATATATGTATGTATATGTGTGTCTGTGTGTGTGTGTGTGTATTATGTTTTATGCATGTATGTATACATAAATATATGTACATATATCTATATGCATATATATATATATATATATATATATATA
>NC_068993.1:45297247-45300219 GCF_001194135.2 Octopus bimaculoides | reverse complement strand
TATATATGGCAAAATGGCAATAGTAAGAGAAAACAACTGCAAATAAAAGAAGACAAGAAAGTAAGAGAACTAGGTTAAATAAGAAAGCCAGCAAAGAAAGCATTGGAAGTTAACTGAGGAAAAGAAAAGAGAGAATGAGAGTACTAGTGAAAGGAATGAAGAAAAAAAGGAGGAGAGAATATAATTGAAATATTAAATGTTAACTTCAATATAATAATATGCTGGTTCGGATGATTTATATTAACGAAATAACACATTTATGCAAATCAGTATGATGTAAGTCAGTTCTTGTATCCAAGTAGTTTTTTTTAGTTTTTTTTTTTTTTTTTAGAATAAAGAATAATAGTAGTTTTCATGTTAGGCAAAGATGACAACTGAGTTTATTTCTTAGATATTTTAAAAGTATTGTTTTAATCTCCAACTATATCTGCAAAATTTTGTTGAAAATCTCCAATCCGGTTAACAAACTAGTATATATGCAGCTAGTATCTCACTTTGAATGTACGTTAAAATTTATTCTGGCATGAATCGTTCAAGTAACAATGGTTCGATTACAACCAAAATTACCACAGAACGGTTTGAAAACTTTTAATGTACTAGAAACCAAAGGAGCCTGTACATTTGTAGGCCTACCAGAAGACTAAAAATTTTGAACATTCGTCCAGTATAAGATTTCTGGACTTCTATTCATCCCCTTCTCCAAAGTTCGAATAGTTGTGTAAGAAAATGATTATACAGTATGACACACAGCTGGGTAGTATTCAGCTGCATGTCACTTCTCAACCCCAAGACCAAGGTATACAGTATTCTATAGGTTAAGTATTGCTCACTTTTCATAAGGTATATTTTTGATGTGGTGAATACTGACAAGTCTCTATCAGCATTTATTAAGGAATTTAATAAGAAGGATGTTCTTAAGTTCATTGCTAGATTATGGGAGAGGGGGAAGTGTCTACACCAAAGAAAGCCTGGCATAAGAT
Organism: Octopus bimaculoides; assembly: GCF_001194135.2. Taxonomy (NCBI): domain Eukaryota; kingdom Metazoa; phylum Mollusca; class Cephalopoda; order Octopoda; family Octopodidae; genus Octopus; species Octopus bimaculoides. The sequence goes on along the minus strand of NC_068993.1, from coordinate 45,299,239 downwards.
ATGACCTACCTAAATGTTTGATAATAAATCCGGCAATTTCACAGAATTTAATTTATCAAAGTAAGATAGTGTTCATGTGTTGCTTGCGTATACAAAACTTTCACAAGATCTGTTTGCAAGGATATAGCAAATAACCATAATGAAGAAAATTTGACAGAGTGAATGAATATCGACGAAGAAATACCTTTTGTGCATCACCTTACAGTTGACTCGGAAATTATAAATACTGTTCTGAATGTTAATAAAAGCAGAGGAAGTAATGAAGATGGCAATAATGAAAATGAAACAGATGTAGCTGAAAGACTTTTCCAAAGGAGCTTAATTGCGTTTGGTCAATGATGTAATCAAAGGGATAGATCAACATACAGTCTTTACGGAACGAGAACTAATGAATTTACATTTGTTGCGTGAAAAACTACGCAGGAAAAGATCAAAACACATGGAGCAACTTCGCTCGGAGGAAATGTTTGAAAAGATAACCAAGAATAATGGATGCCCTTTTGCTTCAACTTCGAGCAACCCGGATATTCAACCTACGGCATCAGAAATCTAAGATGAATTGATCACCAACGAAATAAACAGTAAAACATAATAAAATTCACATTTCTAGTAAAATTCTAAAATTTGTCAATTTCAAAGTACTAGTGCTACAGCATTCGTTTTAAGGACAGAAATTAATAAATTTGCCTTTAATTTTTGTTTAATACATCTTGTGTAATCCACCATGTTTCATTGATACAGATATCTTTACAGAACTGTACTTTGCAGAGTACAGTATAAATAAACTTGACATTTGCACAAATGTACAGGTATTTGTGTTTAAGAGAATCTAATATTTATTCAATCTAAAATTCTGTCGGTCTATGATGCATTGGAAGGCACATGGCTCAGTGGCTAGAGTTCGATTCCTGACCCGGGTTGTGTATTGCGCTCTTGAGAAAGACACTATTTCACGTTGATCCAGTTCATTCAGCTGCAAAAAATGAGATGCGACGTCACTGGTGTCAATGGTATGCATGAGCGACTGCTGATCTTCTATAAACAACCTTGCCCGGACTTGTACCTTGGAGGAGAACTTTCTAGGTGCAATCCCATGGTTATTCATAACCGAAGGGGATCTTTACCCTTTACCATTTACGTTTCTTCAGAGAGAAGATATGTATAGAATTACTAAGTTAGAGGGTGTTGACCAAAGGGAGCTAATCTAGTTCGGCAGAACGGTTTATCCGGGAAGGACATGGAACCTATTCTGCTGGAAATTCGATGCTGCACCCATACATATATTAACAAGTGCGTGTGTTTGTGTGTATGTGTGTGTGTGTGTGTGCGCGCGTGCGTGTGTGCGTGCGTGTGTGTGTGTGTGTGCGTGCGTGCGTGTGTGTGTGTGAGTGAGTGAGTGTGTGTGTGTGTGTCTGTGTGTGTGTGAGTGAGTGTGTGTGTGTAACCAACTGGTGTGTGTAGTCAACTAGCGAACCTGTATATGGTTCATCAGTTTCCTAGAAACAGCTCTCATGACTCCTGTAAATACGTTGAAAGTAAATGGAATAGCCACGACTGTAACTAATTGCTTCGTAGGTCTCTCAGTTCAACACTGGCCCATGACTAAACAAGAACAATGATAACAGCCAGAGTGAAAGAAAAGAAAGAACAGATTTTATTATATTATTAGTTATACTTTTATTATGATGAGCAGGGAATAATATGAACGAATTGGATGTTATGATGAGATAAAGCTAGAGCTAGTGTGTATGTGCGTGGTCTATTTATGTGTGTGTGTATGCATGTGTATGTGTGTAATTATATATATGTATTATACATATGCGTGTGTGTGTCTGTGTATATACACATATATATTATATATATACATATATATATGCATGTATATGTAATTATATGCATATATATAAACATGTATATATATTACATATGCATCTATATGTAATTATATATATGTATATATATATATATATATATATATATATATATATATAT
>NC_068993.1:45288659-45296960 GCF_001194135.2 Octopus bimaculoides | reverse complement strand
ATATATAAATTCTTGTATATGTGTGTGTGAATATATATATATATATATATGTGTATACATATATATGAGTGTGTGACTGTATATCTATATATACATGTGTATATAGAAATATGAGTATATGTATACACATATATATATATATATATATATATATTTATACTCATGTCCGACTTTGAACATACACAGGAGAAAGTATGTATAAATGTATGTTATTGGGTGCGCGAGCGGATGCGTGTGAGTATGTGAGTCTGTGTTTCTGTGTGGCCTATGTGTGTACTTATATGATTAAATATGTGGCGGTGATTATGGTGGTGGTGGTAGTGGTGATGGTGGAGGTGTGTGTGTGTGCGTGTGAGTGTGTGTGTGTGTGTGATTTCTTGGGGTCGCTAGAATAAAGAACTCGAAGGAGTTGGTTTTCGTGTTAATGATTTATTAAATACATTGAGTTCAGCGAAAATGTACCTTTTATCAAAATACTCACACACACACACACACACACACACATACACATACATACACAAACACTCACATTCACACGCACAAAGACACACACACACACACACACATACACATACATGCATGCGTGAGTGAGTGTTTATATGCCTTTCTGAAATATGTTGAATGATGCATGTTTATGAATATATCAGTGTACGTATGTTTATATATATATATATATATATATATATATATATATATATATATATATACATGTGTGTGTGTGTATGTGTATGTATGTATGTATGTACGTATGTATGTATGAGAAGTAAATAGTGACCTCTCGTTATATTATCTACTCTATGTAGACTCTACCTTATGCTTCAAACTTCGTAATGTATAATTATTTTTCATTTCGCATTACAGTATATTAGTCGTTATCGCATTTAGCCATGCTGCGAGCACCAGAGACCAAAGAATTGTCCGATATTCAAAGAGAACGTATTGCAAGTCAATCTGAGAACGGACTTAATCTAGCTTAAAATTACACAGAACCTTGCGATTCCTCTTGCCAAAGTCAACAGAGTCATTGCACAATTCACCAGTAACGGAAAAGAATCAACAGCTTTCCTTTCAAGTTGATCTGAGCCCTCTGACAGGTGACTTCGAGATATCAAACGGATAGTTGAAAATACTTATCCCCCGTTGTAAGGCAGCAGATGTTGCAGAGCAACTCCAAGTGAGTTGGAGTACCTTTGTGAGATATCTCCATCAACTTGGCTACTATGGCAAAGCAGCGAAAAGGAAGCCTCTTCTTCGACCAGCAAGTATATGCAAAGAAAAAAAGAGTGGACAAATGAGGTATTAGAGATATCCATAGGATTCTGAGAAACTGGCATATTCCCCGAAGAGATCCGCACAAAGTTCTGACAGTGGGTGTGGGGGAATCTTGAGACTGCCAAATCAAAAGTTTGTTTTACGTCAACAACAAATAACTTAAAAACAATGCGGTTTTTTGGTGACGGTCAGTGGAGCAATTTGAAGCACTGGTCGTTCAGAAATGGTGGAGTGTATTGACAATATAAATTCAGAATAATACATCTCTATCTTTCAGAAACACCTTCTCTCATTTTTCTCCAGGAAACAGATGTTAAAAAAATGACACATATATGGAGGATGATGCTCCATGTCACATAGCTAAAACGACTAGCGACCGACAAGAGAAAAAATAGAACCAGAAGAGCTCCTTGGCCAAGCCAGTCTCCTTATATAAACCATATTGAACACCTTTAGGGCATACTAGATAGAGTAGTGCCGTAAAAGCCATGATATCCAACATCAAAGACAGATTTGTTCACTATGTGAGCAGCCTGGGCAGAAATTTCACAGGAGACAATTTTTTTAACTCATTAGTTCGTTGCCCAAACGTGTTAAATTATTACAAACTGTAGAAAGCATGGCAACTAAATACGAGGCTAAGTATTTAAATACATTAAACAAGCCCCGTGTGTCAGAGCAGCTCTTCCAGTACATCTCCCTCGTCATCGTCCGGAGTAACGCCTTTTCCAGTTTGTCTTCCGGGACTATGAGGCGATCTGAATTGCAGGAAATTTTAGTTCCAGTTTTTAAAGTTGCCCCATATAAACAACTTCGAACTGGCATTAGTACCAGTAATATACTTTCTAGTCGTGTATCTTTCAAAATTGGTGAGTGTCTGCTTACTTTTGAGAAGAATGATTCTGTGTGTGTGTGTGTGTGTGTGTGTGTGTGTGTGTGTGTGTGTGTGTGTAGGTAAAACATGTATGTTGGAGGTTTCTCTTAAGTGTGTGGTTTTTACACACCTGGAACTGTGAAATGTGAACGTCTCAGGGTGTGTGAGTGTATATAAAGTATCAAGAACGGTGGGTATATATGTGTGACGAAGTGTAAGTGACGCATGGGTATGTGGTCATAGTGATGATGGTGATGAGGTATGTTGGGCTACAGTGGGGATGGTGTTGGGGTGGCGTTAGGTTTTTCTTTAGTTGGTTGGTTGGTTGGTTGGTTGGTTGGTTAGCTGGATGGTGATGGACGATGGTGGTGGATGGTTGTGATGGTGGTCAGGGGTAATGGGCACATGATGATCATCAGTGATGAGGGTGGACTTGATAGGTGAAAGAATTCTTTATAATTCTGTGAGTTTTATTAGAATCAGCGCCGAGAACAAGACCAAACAAGTAATACACGTCACTATCAACAAACATGTTTTAAGTTGTTTTTTTTTTAGTTTTGTTTTGTTTTGATTTATGTTTTTATTTTTGTATTGTTTGCTTTCTTTTTTTTATTTATTATTTGCCTTTTTTTTAATTAATTCTTTGGAGTTCTGTGTGTAGCTAGGGCAGCGGGTGTGTTTGGGGGTGGAAAGAAGTGGTGGCTGTATAAGCAGAGGTGGAGTTTTGTGTGGGTAGAAGTAGTGCTTTTTGTGGGTAGAAGTAGAGTTTTGTGCGGGTGAAAGTGGTGTTTGTGTGTGGGCTGAACAGGTCTATATTTTTCATGAAAAAAAGTTGGTAATGTTTTCTCTGAGTAAATCGCGTTTTGGAGCGTTGAAGTAGCGTGTTGCATTCGTGTGAAAGTAGTATTTTTGTCAAAGTAAAAGTAGGCTTTGTGTGGGTGAAAGTAATGCCTTGTGCGGGTAAGAAAAATAGTGATGTCTTGCTTGTATGTGTAAGTGTGTCTTGTTTTTTTTTTTATGTGTAGAAATAGTGGATTGTTTATGTGTGAAAGAATGGTATTTTTCATGTTAGAAACGGTATCTGAGAAAGCGGTATTTTGTGTGGGCACAAGTGGTGTTTTATGCGGGTAGAAGTAGCGTTTTGTGTGGGTAGCAGTGGAGTTTTGTGCGAGTGAAAGTGGTGTTTTGTGTGTGGGCCGAACATATCTATATTTTTCATGAAAAAAGTTATGTATATATACTGTTGCTGTTCACCGCTGAGTAGTTATACCAAGACAATAATTCACAGTAATCATTCCTGGTGAAAGCCCTGTAATGCTACTGGGCAAATGATTCTTTTTTTTTTTTTTTTGTGGTTTGGATAGAATTTTTCTTAGAGTAGGTATTTACATGTTTTGTAATTGAGTACTCTTCTCCTTTATATTTTTTTTTGTGTATTTTTTTGTATTTTTTGTCTCACAGCAGTAAATGTCCTTCATTTAACTCAAACATCCGACCACGTAGATGGTGGATAAGTCCACTGCCTGTCTATGTTAACATCCGATAAAGTATCGGAGGCAAAGTAAAATGATGAGTCTTGCTCAACGCTGTTATAATACTACATTATTAATTAGTTTGTTGGGGTTTTTTTTAGTTTTTTTTTATCGAAGCTTGACAGAAAATAGTTGCTAGAAGTCATGCAGAAAAGAATGTCTCTTTAAGGTGGGTAGAAAGACTTGTTTAAGGACATAATAGAAATACCTAATTATATTTTTTTAACTAGATAGAAAAATTTGTTCAAGATTATAAAACAATGTTTGTTTTGTTTTATTTTATTTTTAATAGATAGAGAGAGAGAGAAAGAAGACTAGTGTTTGTCCAAAATAGGTTCCTTTTAAAAAAAATACAAAGTGGAAAGTCTAGCTCAACATTATAAGGACAAATAGTAAACTGATTTAAATATGTAATGTAATTTAAGCAAATTGGGAATTATTATTATTATTATTATTATTATTATTATTATTATTATTATTATTATTATTATTATTACTTCTATTTATTTTTTGTTGTTTAGTTCATTGGTTTTGTCCTGTTTCATGAAGTCTATTGGTTGTAGACTTGTCTGAATTGTTCGTGTGTGTCTGATGGATTCACGTTTTGGTCAAGTCTGTTGTTAGAACCCATCTGAGGCATTTCATCGCCAAAGTAGATAGGATTCACGGCACCATGCATACCAGAGCTGCTTTTTGGTAGCGGCACGAGACTGTCTGTGGAATAAGCAAAATTACTGTCGCTTGTAATTGAAACCGTGGTATCCTGGCTGTCTTTTCTACTATTGTTAGACAAGATGGAATAAGAGAATGGTCGCAATTCTTCTCCGTCGGCTTCTTTGTCTTTTAATATATCAGAAATACACGAGATTGTCGGCTGTTTTGAAATACCGTTTGAGGATTTTTGCATTGTGCTACCATTTGTTTCTGAGAATCTTTGTATTGCCACACCTTCATCAGAATACCATGTGCTCGAGCGAGGAATTCTTGTGAGTGTGAAATCTTCAAGTTTCATATGAACGTTTGGTGTATTGGTTAAGTCGAATGTCTGCGTATGCTTCCTTCTATAACATTCACGTAGAGCTACAACTAAGCCTATGACCAGCATGGCAACTATAGCTGAACATGCAATGGTGATTACACTCGTTTTAGAGTCTTTCTCGTAAGCGCCTGTCTGTAACTCTTTCTGAACGCTTGGTTCGGCGATCGTTTTCAATTTCACGGCTGAATAATGAAGCTCGCCTTGCTTGGAAATCACACTGATATTCAGTTTTCTTGAACCAACTAACTCTTTGAAATTCTCTGTAATTCTTTGAGTTACGATGTTCAGGAGAGTGACATATACGTGTACAGAGGCACATGTTAAGTTATGTACAACGACAGAGTCGTAGCTGATCGACAGTTTGCGACTGACTATGTAACGGATATTATCTGAGAACTGCCCGTATAAGTGTCTCTCCGCGAGAGGAGTGCACAGACCATTGAAAACTATTTCAAAGGTTTTGTTGTGCGGAGGAAGCGTAGTAGATGCCCCCAGTGGTGTTGAATTCGTCGTTTTTATAACCGTCTGCGTCGGGTGAGAGATGCGCGTATGCATTTGTGTCTCATGGTTTGACGGTGTGATGGAATACACAGTAACTGTAGAACTATGCTTTGATATCGTGGAATCGGCTGACAAAGTCTTCGGGGATTTCAATAATTTGGAATATTGCGTTGATCGAGATAATATCGGTATTCCAATTTGTGAACTTGAGACAGAGACAAAAACAGTGTTCGCTGTGGAAAAGACTAAACCCGACGTGTTTGATGCGTTAAAATATGTCTTCGACATATTTACTTTCGTTCTTGTTGGAATAATTTCAGTGATAATGGATGTCAATGCTGAATGCAATTCAACAGAACTTGTGTACATTGACATGGTATTATAGCTTGTAGAATGTGACGGTTTCAACAGTTCAATGTGAGATAAATTGGATGACATGTATGGAGTCGATGTGACTGATAAAGTCAAAGATATTGGTTCAGTTTCAGAAGGAATGACAGTTTGGGTTAAACTAACCGGAGATGAGGATTCTAACAAGTTGTCAGTGACCCTCACATTTGAAGTTGCCAACTCAGGAAAAGCTGTGGAGCTTTTGTTGGAATTCGAAGACAATGAAGTCTCCGTGAATTTTCCGGATTCCACAGAGCTACTCCATTTCGTCTCCACCAATTGTGAATTTAGCGTCGGTGTTGATATTGGAGAAGTTATTTCATATGTGCCATCTGTCTTCTGTGATTCAGAAGACAACAATGTCGCTTTAGAATTTGGTGTGAAAGGAAGAGATATGGTTTGCTGAGAAGCGGAGCTGCCTTGGCTAAGTGATGACACTGAGCTGTCTTGTGGAGTAGATTCAATTCTCGAAGACAAACTCAGCGAAGAGCTTGAGACTAAGAAGGGTTGGCTGTTTATTTTCGAAGCAAAGTCAGCTTGAGTGGAAATCGTATTTGTAGGAATATTGTTTGTACTGGTTGGCTGATTGGTCGGTGGTATCATAGGAGGAACTGAAGACGTGCGGCCGGGGTTCACCGACTTATTTCTACTAACAAATAAAGTTGTAGATGGCGTCACTGAATCGACTGATGGTGGTATATTTGGTTGAGACGTGAGCCTGACTGGACGAGAAGTGCTCTGATCTGAAGGAGAGACAGAATGCGTCACATAACCTTGCGATGACTGTGCAGTCGAGTGTGTGCCTTCTGACAACATGACCCTTGAAGGGACTAAAAGCGTCGATGTGACGTCAGTTTTTTGTGGAGTTGCAAGTGAAGGCGAAGGCTGTATGGTTGAGGAGTGAGTTGTTGAAATCATGTCGGAGGTCATCGATGGAGTCAAATGAACGTTAGCTAACGACGAGTGGGAAACCATTTTCGTAGACCTCTCGACATGCTCAACTTTATTTACGACACTGCTTGAAAGGACAACAAAAGATTTTGATGGCGAATGTTCTTGCTCCGTAGATGTGGTAGTAGGAATATGCACTGACTCAACCGAAGTACGTTGCGGTGACAAAGCTGTTGAATCATCGGTGAGTTTTACAGATTTGGTGGCGGTCATAGTATTCTCTGGTATTATTGGCACACTTCTTGAAAGTACCGGTGTCTCTGTTCTCAATGATTTCGGTAAAGCATGTGTAGATGTTCCCGTCAATGTAGAAGTATCATGTAATAATGAACGAGTAGATCTGGTAATTCCATATAATGTAGATATGGAACTTTTTGACAACGTTTTGGGTGCTGTCAGTGTTTGAGAAGGTTCCAAAGATGTTTGGCTCTTGAGAGCGTCATCTGAAGAGGAAAGAGAAGAAGCTATCTGTGTAGTGCGTAATGTGTTACTGGCCGCCACTGCAGAACTTAATATCTGTGTTTGAATAGTATCTGTTAGAGTCTTGCTCGGCTTCAGTCTCTGGCTGCTCATACTAGTCACACCTGCAACAAAATACACAGAGAAAATATGATATGAATACAACAGGTACACATCTTGAAGGACTAATTAAAATTGGTAGAAAACTAAATTCGATTTTTCAATAAAACCGGCTCTCTTCAGATGTTTGTATGTATTTGTGAGGGCGCGTGCGCATTTGTGTCTTCGTGTGTGCATGCGCGTTGTGTGTGTGCCAATGTGTTTGTCTGTATGTGAAAGAAATATAGCATATTTGCTGTGCGGGACATCTAAAGATTTCGGTGATTATTCATTCTACCGTCTGCTGTTGAACTAATGATAGCTATTCATTTAGGCATGCAATATATCAATATATAGCAGTTGATAACATAAAGACTAAAAGATATAATTTGATCAAAAACAGATAAAGAAAGAGAACAGAGACGTGTGTGTGTGTGTTAGAATTTACATCAGTAGCAGCTTAAATAATATAAACATTATCAAAATGACATACTTGATGTATGCGCGTCGTTAAACGCTGTGAAGCTGCAGTATTTCGTCCAGGGGAGACCCCCTTAAAGACGTATTGTGTTTAAAAACACAGTATACCTCAAAGCAAGGGGAAACGAAAGAGAGTGGCAGATATATATATATATGAGAACAGAGAGATATAAAACAGAAGGAAAGACTAAAATAAAAAAAGTCACACAGTCTGTGCAAAGTACTTACATTGTAAGATACAAATAACAAACACTACTGAACAAGTTGCTGATGTCATGTTGGCTTCTGTCAATAGTGGTCTCTTAACTTGTTTCGTTTAGACAGCAGTGTTTGAAATATAGGCGTGTTCGATCCTGGTGAGAGATTCTTTTCAAGTTCTTTCTACATGGCTTTCTATGGATTTATGGTTTGACCAATCGATCAATCGATCGATCATTTCAGTCAGTCAATCAATCAATCACCTGATGAAAGGAGAGAGTAAAGGATAGATTAGGAAATATTTTAAAACACAGATATCTGGTTAGAAATAAATATACGATGATGAGACGCGGTGATGAGTGTGGTGAGGCTGCAGATGAAGAACACTGTAATAGGTGAGGTTGTAGGATTACGAAGGGCAGAGAGGTGCATGAAAAGTTGGAGATGCTCCATTTCACTTTGTATCTTCTATCGCTGATATAATCACCAGAGAGCAGTGGAATATT
>NC_068993.1:45286556-45288382 GCF_001194135.2 Octopus bimaculoides | reverse complement strand
TGCTAGGGTAAAAACCCAAAACAAAATCAAGAGATTTGGTGAATAAAATTTGAAGAAAAGCAACAAAAATTCATTAGGTTATAGCAGTACGTACGTTTCGTACAAACTTCATTTATTTATGTAGTGAGAACACCACATAAGATGTGCAATGAAAATGTACTCCTCAGCTGCATAATGGAAGTTCATTTTAGAAAGTCATTTTGTAGATGTGTGCAAATACAAGAGTAGGAGATGAAGAAAATACCATCTTGACTGGGCTGTTAATCAACAGTCTAGCCCATTTCATATAGATAGATAGATAGATAGATAGATAGATAGATAGATAGATAGATAGATAGATAGATAGATACATACATACATACATACATACATACATACATACGTACGTATCTATCTATTTATCTATATGAAATGGGCTAGACTGTTGATTAACAGCCCCGTCAAGATGGTATTTTCTTAATCTCCTACTCTTGTATTTGCACACATCTACAAAATGACTTTCTAAAATGAACTTCCATTATGCAGCTGAGGAGTACATTTTCATTGCGCATCTTATGTGGTGTTCTCACTACATAAATAAATGAAGTTTGTACGAAACGTACGTACTGCTATACGTACGTACGTATGTATGTATGTATGTATGTATGTGTTTGTGTGTCTGTGCTTGTCCCCCCACCATCGCTTGACAACCGATGTTGTGTTTACGTCCCCGTAACTTAGCGATGCGGCAATAGAGACCGATAGAATAAGTATTAGGCTTACAAAGAATAAGTCCTGGGGTCGATTTGTGTTTGTATGTGAATGTCTTAGTGTATGGGTGGGTGTGTATTTTGTGTGTGTGTGTGTGTGTGTGTGTGTGTGTGTGTGTGTGTGTGTGTGTGTGTGTGTGTGTGTGTGTGTGTGTGTGTGTGTGTGTTCATGTGTTTTTATGTGTGCTTGCATATGTGTGTGAACGTTTGATCTTAGAAAAAGAAAAAGTTCTCGGTAAAGAAGTAGAGGGAAAATACTTTTGATGATCATTCTCTATTATTCTTCGTACGTCGCTGATCACGAAATAATTTATAAGGTGAGGTAATATTTATGATAAAATGAGACAAAATTATGTAAATTTAATAAATTTAATTTAGGTACCAATAACTCTAAAATTAAACAAGCCTCCGGTTTACCGAAATAAAATAACACGTTGGTTATGAAGTGGTTGCCTAGGGATAAACGTAACTGCAAATACATTCAATTCGAAGTTGTTGAATTTTATCCTTCCAGTCGAAAGCCTTTATTCCTAAAAGCGTCAACATTTGGTACTTCATTCATTAACATTAATAATTCCGATCTTAAAATTATACTGAATGCTCGAAAGTTGTTGCTTTTCCATGACAATCGTTTGGAGAGGGACACAAGCGGGTTAAATGGATGCTACGAATGGCCCTAAATGTGAAACGGCAGCAACCCATGACAAATGAATGACTTTATGGAGACCTGTCGAAAGTTAAACAAAAGATCAGGCAAAGACGGCTGCGACTATCTGGTCACTGCGTGCGCCACCCTGATATGGGAGTATCAAAATTAGTCTTGTGGGTGATGTAAGAAGAGAAAAAAACCTCGTCACGCTTGATGTAAGTTGTCGATGTGACAACTTCGTTGCAGTTACTGTCCTGAAATGCATCCAGGAGTTCAAGGCAGTGATGATGGACCAAGAAGTGTGGTGAGTGGACCTTGTTGCTGCAGCCCGGCAACAACAACAACAACAACAACAATAATAATAATAATAATAATTATTATTATTATTATTATTATTATTATTATTATTATTATTATTATTATTATTA
>NC_068993.1:45284658-45286546 GCF_001194135.2 Octopus bimaculoides | reverse complement strand
TTATGAAATGTTTAACGGTTTTCAATCGTCGCTACGTTCTGAGTTCAAATTCCGCCGAGGTCGATTTTGCCTTCCATCCTTTCGGGGTCGATAAATTAAGTACTAGTGAAACACTCGACTAGTCCCCTCCCTCCGAATTTCAGGCCTTGTACCTTTAATAGAAGGGATTACTATTATTATTATTATTATTAGTAGTAGTAGTAGTAGTAGTAGTAGTAGTAGTAGTAGTAGTAGTAGTAGTAGCAGCAGCAGCAGCAGTAGTAGTAGTAGTAGTGTTATATGTATGTATGCATATTTAGCTCAAGTGTACATGCATGTAGCAAGCTATCCGTCTATCTATCTGTTTATCTGTCTGTCTATTTGTCTGTCTGTGTGTCTGCTTGTCTGTCTGTCTGTCTACCTAGTGCATACGTAAATAGAATATCGATGAAGAACATACACAACACGTATTCATGCATACAGACAGACACGCACGCACACATACACCATAAACTCACGTGAATATACTCACCTACTCAAACTACAACCAGGTCATCAAAGCGTGCAGGGAAGATAAATAAATAAATAAATAAATAAATAAATAAATAACCTAGTTAATGAATAATCTAATATTCTTCCGGGATGTAGTACGCTACCTTAAATGTAGTTTTGTGTTTGACAAAGAGAATGCGAGTGGACGATAGAGAGAGAGAGAGTGGGGTATATGAGAGAGGGGGAAGTCATTTCCAGCAGCCCTTTTCATCAAGTGCCATTCTTTTTTATTCACTCTCAGGTGAGTTCACCAGGTGAGGTCATCAAAATACGGTTAGCTGGTGAAGTCACTGCGAGGTCAAGCAAGGTCAGTAGACAAAGACAATACAATATGGATTGTCAGTTAAAAAAAAAAAAAGTGCGGGTATTGGGGGAATAAATAATATGTTTCAAACAAATTTTTCAACACCACCACCACCACTATTGAAACTCTACTAACACTACTCCACATTTACTAGACATGTTACAACCGCCATCGCCACCATCGTCATCACAACCATCGCTCCCTTTTCACACCGCCACAATGACGAAAATAGCAACCAAATATCAAAGCACACCAAGCGCCTCCAAAAAAGGAAAGAAAAAATTAGGTTACGAAGAAACCAATTGTGAGCATTAAAGGGGGAGGGGTGGCTCGGGGTTAAACAACGACAGGGCAATGCATCGCAGCCACCTTTCTAACAACACAACGGCTTCAATCTCACGACACTCATCTCACAACCCTTGCTTGATATAACATCTTATCTACGAACTCTCTCTCGCTTTCTCTGTACGTGTGTGCATGTATGTATGTACATATTATGTGTATGTGTGTGTGTGTGTGCGTGTGCGTGTGCGTGTGTGTGTGTGTGCGTGTGCGTGTGCGTGTGTGTGTGTGTGTATTATATTATACTATATTAAATAAGGGTTAAAGGCAAGAAAAAAAAATGTCTTGTAGAACAATAGTTCTACGCAAAACTTATACATTGTTGTAGAGATCAGCTGCCGAGTAGATAAAAATGTCTCTGAAATACTGAGGAAAATGAGAAGTATGTCTATAGAGGACTATTTTGAGAAATTTACAGCCCTTATATTCAAACTTTGAATTTCCGTTTATACCTGTTATAGGTGCAGAGTGCCGTGTAACGATAGATTTGTATAAAACCTTAGAAATGCTGGCATCTTCCAGGAAAGAATAAAACAAACTAGTTCACACCCACCAAATACAGTCGATTAGTGGTTACCAAGAAAATTTGTGGAAAAATTTCAAAGATTCTCCATTTGAGATTCCAGAATTGAACATATGTATACAATCACATGTGCTTATGGCAAACACACACACACACACACACACACACACACACAGCGCCCATTTAAC
>NC_068993.1:45282478-45284648 GCF_001194135.2 Octopus bimaculoides | reverse complement strand
ACACACACACACACACACACACACAGCGCCCATTTAACTCTTCAGCAGGGTCTGATTGACATATCAGGGTATGTCCACACAGCAGTTTGCCTGTGTGTCACATGTTTAGGGACCACCCTTTCTCCGAGTTCCCTACATCTTAGTCACAGAGCCATCTTCTGTTATTTGACACACAACTTGGATACTTGACGGGTGCAACCACCCCGAACCGAAGCTGATCTGGTAATAGAAGTGACTAAGACGTATTTTTTAAATTTCCTCAAATCTCCTGGTCTCCCAAGCTGGAGCGTCACCACCGAATGCAGTTTAATGTCTTGCCAAGGGACTATCATTTTACATGCACACATACTAGTCAGCTGCAACTATACCTGATGGCACAAAAGATGGATGGCCGTACGATATACAGATTTATTAAAGCAAAATCCGAGCAGTGAGATAGAATCCGAAAACATGTGATCGCAAAGCGAGATTTTTAACCACACGGACATGCCTATGCCTAAAAAATATATTAGCCTAAGGCTTTTTACTTGAAAATATGTTTTTAGCAACCAAACATAAATTGAGGCCTAGAACATAAGCTCGGAAACAGGGGATGTAGGGGGTACAAGCGCACTCCATAAAACTTTTGGTGGGCAATGAAAATGCTTTTGAACAACCGACTGAAAAATTTCATCGCCAAAACAAACAAGCGTAGAATCATTTTTTGACTATTTTGAAACATTACTGTTCCATTATTGAATTCACGTGATTGATTGATTAATAATAATAATAATAATAATCCTTTCTATTATAAGCACAAGGCTTGAAATTTCGGGGAAGGAGACTGGTGCTCGACTGCTACTTATTTTATCGACCTCAAAAGGATAAATCAACTCCGGCCGAATTTGAACTCAAGGTGTAAAGACAGACGAAATACGAATAAGAATTTCGCCTGGCGTGCTGACGATTCTGCCAGCTCACTGTCTTAAATATAATTATTAATAATAATCATTATTGTAGCTATGTTTGTTTACATATTAAGATTGGTAAATAAAAAAGAACGACCTTGTTTGTAAAAATTTTGGACCGGGGTTTCCACACCCTAAGCAAATATCGTTCCTAGAACTTGGAACATACGTACGTACTTTCATATCTATAGTAATTGAGCTAAAACATATATTTCGTTTCGGAAAAACGATTAAAATAAAGATAACTTTTTAAACAACATAAATATTAATTGCTGAAACTGTTGTTATTGCTTTTGTTGTTGTTGTTCATGTTGTTGCTGGCGGTGGTAGTAGTGGTGATGGCGGTGGTTATGGTTACTGTATTAGCGATGGTAGTAGTGGTGATGGTGGTAGTTGCGGTGCTGGTGGTGGTGGTGGTAGTTCTGGTGCGTCTTGTTTACTGCGCTAATGTTCCTGTTTTTATCATCATCCAAGTGTATGTTTTTGATCGTTTAGCTTTGTTAAAACTTTAGAGAATCTGACTTCACAGATTCCTGTTTTATATAAGATTTGTGTGTATGAGTGTGTGTGTGTGTGTGTGTGTGTGTGTGTGTGTGTGTGTGTGTGTGTGTGTGTGTGTGTGTGTGTGTGTGTGTGCGTGCGTGCGTGCGCGCGTGCGTGCGTGCGCTCGTGCGTGCATGTGAACGTATAGTTGCATGTATATATGTATGTATATGTAATACTATAATGTATATACATCTATATTTGAGTGTGTGTATATATATATATATATATATATATATACATGTCTATATTTATGTGTGTATGTGTATATATATATCGAACGTATACGCATACATATATACATACATACATACACTCACACACATATACATATGTATGTATATATATATATATATATATATATTCATACATATATGCACGCATACATACACAGACACACATATATATACTATATATACATATATTCATATATATATATATATATATACGTTAATATATTTTTGTGCATACGTTTGTGTGTCTGTGCGTGTATGTATGTGTGTAACGGTAAGAATTCAACCAAAACTAAATTTCATTTTTGCTAAGTTATTTCTGCTTCTACCATCTTCATTTTTTCCCCTCCACCCCACTTATCCTTCAAACAAAAAAAAAATCATGCGAAGAATAAAATATGAATTAGAAACAAAGAAACAAACTTAACTAGAAAAATACTTGTGAAA
>NC_068993.1:45278445-45281913 GCF_001194135.2 Octopus bimaculoides | reverse complement strand
GTGGTGGTGGTGGTGGTATTGTTGTTGCTGTTGTTCATTAATACTTTGTTCCAGAAAAGCGTATGAATGAGTGTGGCCTAGTGGTTAGGGTGTTGGACTCATGTTCTTAAATTTGTGGTTTCGATTCCCGGATCAGGATCCGGACCGAGCGATGGTTGCGTTTGTATTCTTGAGCGAAAACACTTCATTTCAGGTTACGCTAGACCAATTCAGCTGAAAATGTGTTCCAGCATTAACTGGAGATTTGACCCTGCGGCGGATGGGCGTCCCGTCCAGTAGGGGTGGGATGTTTCGATCTCAGTCATTTATACACCATGGAAACCAACTTCTCCAACCTTATGAATCGAGGCACTCATAATAGACCTAAGTCTGGAAAAGAGGTTTGTGTCCATTGCTTTTTCAGAATTCGCGGTGACCTGTATTCCATTCCTTCCAAATAACGTTCTATGGTCTTAAAATAGGGAGAGGTACGTTTCTTTTCTTTTTTTTTTATAACTTTTATTTTATAGTGATTGGTAAAGGCAGGGCCCAGGATCCTTTACAGAACATCAAAGAATAGAGGGTAAAAAAAAAAGGAGGTAGATAATCTGAAACCGGGCACCAGTACCGAATGCTTTGAACATAGTGGTTCTTATTAAAAGGTACCCGAGGTACATAGTAGTAATGTTAAGTGGGGTGACGGGTTATGTCTCCTATCAAAAGTTGACCATAGTGGGAATTGAACTCAGAGCGCAAATAACCGGAACAAATGCTACAAGGCGTCCGGTCGATTAGGCCAACACATTCATCCGAAAAAATAAGACGTGTCGTCATGACCAGAATGACATGAAGTCACAGTGTACTTCATCAAAGCTGACATGAGTTTAAACAACAAGAAATAAAATACTTTCTTTAAAAATGCCTAGTCGTTAGAGCAACGAATAATACTCTTACTTTCCGGCACACTACGTTCTGAGTTCAAATCCGGGTCAACTTTACCTCTTATACTTTCTGGGTAAATACATAAAGAGCCAATTCACGGCTGTGATTTGACACAATGTTAAAGCATCGAACGGGATACCTTATGGTTTCATCCGTTTGGCTTTGTGCATTTTGAGATCAGATATTGGTTCTTATCACGGTGTTAGTGGAGGTGGGTACTGAGGTACGGGATACGGGATATCTTTCCTTTGAAATCAATGGTCGTAGGCTTGATAACTCCTTAAACAAACACCCTAAATTTTCAGTTGACCATACTCAACGGCCTCCAGCTGCAAAGAGAAAGTGAGTGTTAGGAGTCTTACAAGTTCCTGTACAATCAGCCAATGACCAAACGACCAGGTTTCCAACACACTGTACACTCTTGTGTCGGTGACAGAGGAGGTAGTAGTAGTAGTAGTAGTAGTAGTAGTAGTAGTAGTAGTAGTGGTGGTGGTGGTGGTGGTGGTGGTGGTGGTGGTGGGGTCGGTGGTGGTGGTGGTGGTAGTGGTGGTTGACAGCCAGCCAGACAGAAAGATAAAGACAAACTTATAGACAGGCAGGCAGGCAGGCAGGTAAGTAGGTAGATAGGTAGATAGGTAGGTAGGTAGGTAGGTAGGTAGGTAGGTAGGTAGTAGGGAAGACGATGAGAAAGGAGGAAGAGAAGGGATAGATAGATAGATAGATAGATAGATAGATAGATAGATAGATAGATAGATAGATAGATAGATAGATAGATAGATAGATGGATAGATAGATTCCCCTTATACATAGAATGTTGAATGAAAAGCCATAAAATTCATAGATTGATTCTAAATGCATTATTTTCTGTAAATAACAGAACTTCCTGTTTTTAATGAATACAAAGAGACAGAAAGAAAGGCTTACACACAGACACACACACACATACACACATATATAATCACACACGCATACATTGTTTCATGCTCCGTATTTAAATATAGTATGAACATTTGTGTGCGTTAGTGTGTGTGTGTGTGCACACGCGCGTGTGTATGCATACGTACGTATATAAATGTCTGTATGCATGTATAAGTGTATGAAATGCCTAACGTACGAGCGTGCAGGTGTATATATGATATTGTGTATGTGGATATATATATATAAATACATATATATATTCTTTTATTGTTTTACTTGTTTCAGTCATTTGACTGCGACCATGCTTGAGCACCGCCTTTGGTCGAACAAATCGACCCCAGAACTTATTCTTTGTAAGCCTAGTACTTATTTTATCGGTCTGTTTTGCCGAACCGCTAGAAAACGGTGACGTAAACACACCAATGTTGGTAGTCAAGCAATGTTGGAGGAACAAAAACAGACACACAAACATATATATATATATATATATATATATGACAGGCTTCTTTCAGTTTCCGTCTACCAAATCCACTCGCAAGGCTTTACTTGGCCCGAGGCTATAATAAAAGACACTTGCCCAAGGTGCCACGCAGTGAGACTGAACCCGGAACCATGTGGTTGGGAAGCAAGTTTCTTACCACACAGCCACGCCTATGTGTGTGCATGTGTGTTGGTGTGGGTGTATGTGTGTGTGTATTTGTGCGAACGTCTGTATATGTATGTGAGTTTAAGCAATTGTATATATCAGTTTGTCGTGTGAGAATATACGCGAATGAAATGCATAATTAACGAGTGAATATGTGTACACATACACTTGAACACATGTACACGAGTGCATGTGTGTGTGCGTATGGGTGGGTGTGTATGAGTGTGCGTAGGTGAGTGAGAGAGAGTGTGTGTGTGTGTGTGTGTGTGCGTGTGTGTGTGCTTGCACGTGCGCATACATATGTGATTACGCGTTCGAAAGATTTAGAGAGTGAGAAACGCGTGCTTGTAAGAGCCAGTGAGAGAGATAGAGAATGCGTTGGTGTGTGTGTGTGTGTGTCAGTGCTTGTGTGTGTGCATGTGTGTACGAGAGAGAAAGAGAAAGAGAGAGGTGAGTACGAAAATGCGCGTGTAAGAGAGAGAGTTTGTGTATTAGAGAATATATGTACGCGCATAAGATGTGAGAGATGTGTGTGTACGTGTGTGTGTGTGTGTGTGTGTATGCTTGTCTGAGCGTTTGTTTTGTCAGAAAGAGGAGAGAAAATAATGTATGTGCGACAGAGAGAGAGAGAGAATACGTGCGTCCGAGGGAAAAAGACGGAAAGATATAAAACATTTATGAGAGAGAGAGAGAGAGAGAGAGAGAGAGAGAGAGAGAGAAGAAATGTGTCTGTATAAGTATCTGTTTGGGTCTGTGTAAGTATGTGTTTGTATGTGTATGTGTAAGTATGTGTTTGTGTCTGTGTGTTGTGTGTGTGTGTGCAAAAGATATAATAAAATCTACGTGTAAGAGAGCGACAGAAACAGAAAGAGAGAGAAAGAGAATGTTTGTATGTGTGAGTACGAGACAAAGCGTGTATTTTTGTGAGTGTGTGCGCGCGTGCGCGCGCGTATTAAGGAGAAAGAGAAAAAGTGCCTATATAT
>NC_068993.1:45277734-45278435 GCF_001194135.2 Octopus bimaculoides | reverse complement strand
GTATATGTGTGTGTATGTATGTGTGTGCGGTGTTAGAGTGTGTGGAGTGTGTGAGTTTATATGTGGCAATGTCTGTTAGTATATATGTGTTGTGTGCGAGTGTATATGCGTGAGTGTGTGTGTTTGTATGTATATGTCTGTACACATGTAAGTATACGTGTGGTGTCTGTATGAATGTATATATGTGTGTAAGTATATACATATATAGCGATGTGTGTGCACATGTGTGTGTGAGTGTGTGTGTGATTGTGAGTATACGTTTAGGTACATACATATATATCTAGCAAACATGAAGCCAACTCGGTTAGAGAGGAGACAGTTACATACCTGACCAGGTAGCTTTAAAAATACTTTTCGAAAACAACCCTAACAGTAGCACAAACCACCTCCCGACAGCCCCACCCCACCCATCCACCTCTACTCTACCCATCCACTACATCATGAACCACCACCACCACCACCATCACCGCCATCATCACCATCCCCACCATCACCAATTGCTCCCTATACCGGTGTTGGTGGTGGAGGAGGAAATCTAGTTGCGGTTTTTGTTATATTAGGTGGTTAAAACCTTGTAATGTCTCCCCTACCCACTAAGCCTAACATCCGTCGCCCTTCTGGCCATAAAGGTAATCATTATTATTTCTTCCTTTACCCACCTATCATACATATATACATATATATATATATATATATATATA
>NC_068993.1:45273025-45277671 GCF_001194135.2 Octopus bimaculoides | reverse complement strand
ATATATATGTATATATATATGTATGTACGTATGTATGTATGTATCTATATATATAGAACAACACCTCATATTAAGCGCCAACACCACTGCCACCACCGTTGTTATTACTACAAACTTCATCACCGTTATTGTGACTACTAATGCTGCTGTTACTACGGCTACTACCACTACTGCTATTACTACTACTACTACTACTACTGCTGCTGCTGCTGCTGCTACTACTACTACTACTACCACCACTACTACTACTACTACTACGAATAATAATAATAATAGTACTACCACCAACAGTGCCACCATCATCATAACTACCACTACTACTACTATTACTATTACTACTGTCACCATCATTCCTACTACCACCATCACCACTAACAGTACAATCACCACCATCATCAATAATACCAGTAATTCTCAACCACGTTTATTTTTCTTATGGACTCCTTTATTCCTAATTCACTGTGCTGGACATCCCCAAACTATTTGATGCTATCATTGTCTAATACCATCACAACCAACACCATCACCATAAACCCCCACCACCACTAACACGACAACCATTAGCACTACCACAACTACCCCCGCCATCACCACTAAGACCACCATCACAACTAACACCAACCCCATTAGCACCAACGCCACCACCACCATTAACACCACTACCAATTGCAATACCACCACTACCCATGATATCACCACCAACGCTAACAACACTAACATCTTTACTTCTACCATTCCTGTCAACAAAGCGACCCATTGGAGAGTTTCTATCTGGTACCCTACCAGTCAAAATGCATCCAAAATTCCCTTAGAAAACTATCTTAATAAAAAAGGAGAGGATATTTTAGATAATGCAGACTATGGCATAACTGTAAAACGATGAGATGTTCGTAGCTGTAATGCCTTTCTTCATAGATCAGCTGGAACGGGTCGAATTAGAAATAGGCAACACCGAACATAAACACTTATACGAAAGTCAAAAGAAAAAGCATAATAAAACGAGTTCAATCAGGAAATAAAATTAAGATTCTCAACATTCAACACCACCACATTCACCGGCATATACACAATAGTAAACAGTATGTACATTCAATAATGCCACAGTGACCGGCGTAGACACTGCAGTACATATGTTTTAAAACACCACTATCACCAATGTAGACACTACAGTACAATACATTCAGTAACACCACAGTCACCAACAAACACTGCAGAACATACATTTAGCATCTCAAATACTGCAATACATAATTAATTTCTCAAAATTATTTTGCAAACATAGCGGGGGGATGCGGAATCTAATCTTTGCAAGAAATGAACATCTATGAATATGCTTTGGTCTTATTCAGCAAGGTATTGCTTATTTTCTGGAATTGGTTAGTAATTTTATAAATTTGCAGCAATTAAGTCAGTAATGTGGAACTGAATAAAAGCACGTTCTGTAATTATTTCAGGAACACGACAGTTTATTTTCCCTTATTTCTGCGTCACTTCTATACTTAGTGAGGAGTTGGTCAATTTTTCTATAGGACCAGAGCATACACAGTGGCGTAGCGTATGCATTTGCTCAGGTGCATAATTTCAAAATAAAGTAGCAATAATAATTTCTGATTTATGCACAAAGTTAAAAATTTTTAAGGGAGGCAGTTAATTGATACCATCAATCCTAGTACCCAAATAATACTCTATTTCTTCGACCGCCGAGCGATGAAAAGCAAAGTAGACAACGGTGGTATTTGAACTCAGAACATTAAGAGCCAGAAGAAATACTGCAAAACCTTTCTTCCGACGTTCTAATGCTTCAGCCAGCTCGTCGCCTTATAAAGTAATAATAAAGATCTAAAATTTTGGCACAAAGCCCCGAAATGATGAAAGGCAAAGTTGTCATCGGCGAAATTTGAACTCAGAACGTAAAGACGGACAAAATGCCGCTACGATTCTGCCAGCTCGCTACCTTTATAAAGCAGTAAATAATACAAGTGATGCACCCTCTCCGCAACACTTGCTTTACTTCGGGCGCTGGCAACCCTCGCTACCCTATTGAATACACACTATTTCTATTTTACAACAATTAACTTTTTTCCGGTAAATTTGAACTCGCGACCGTTACGTGGCGTCACACTTCGAAGGAGGTTAAATCAAAGAGAAAAAGGTTAATTACAAAAGACTTGTTGAAGAAAAGAAACATCGAAGCCCTTCAGTTCTCAAGATAAGACCGAAAATGTCGATTACGTTGAAGATACATGTTGTTATCAGTACAACAGCTGGTTAGAAATGTCATCAGGCTATTGCTTTCTCATACGAACGACATGACAGTGCTGCTAAAACGATATACAAAGTCAAGAAGAACCGTGCATCTGCATATGTATGCGCAAGCCTCAGCAAAATGTTTTCTTTTTGAATGGTAAGGAGACTGTTAGTTGCCCGTGCATCTAAGTTTTACGTCTCTACACCACCGATGTTTATCCAAGGGAAGGACCACCGACTTTGGTAGAAACAGGTACCATTGCAAGCCGTTGCTGGCAGGATGCAAAGATCTGGAACAGATACCGTAGGGTATCTCACCTGACCCCGAAAATCTTCCGCCAGCCCACCGCTCTGGATTGATACACTTTTATAGCCACCGAGAGGATAAAAGATAATGTTGATCTCGGCGAGATTTGAACTCAGTTTGCAGAGAGTCTGAACAAATACCGTGAGGTATTTTATCCAACGCTCTTAACGACTTTGCTGATTCGTGGCCTTCTATAAGAAAAGCTGCCTTTTGAAGATCAAAAGTCAAGAGGAAAATTATTGGTGGAAGATTCTCATTAAAATTTCCACTAAATGCAAGCATTTGTAGTTGTTGAAGATTAAAAAGTGTGTGGCAGTCAGCTGCCCAGTGTTTTGGGCCATTTCTTTAAAAATTAGTGAAAAGAACATTTATGGGCAACAGGTACGAATCTTAAAGCTTTTCCACCTGAACTATAAATATACGTGTACTCACAGCCATAAGCAATTCGAATCATGTTATATATTTATATGTACTTAAATACTAAGTATCTTGGTATTAGTCTTTAAAACAAGCTGTGGTGTTCAGTTTCGGAAAGAAATCATCTAACTCGAATTGTAAAGACCCATTCTGTAAGTGGAACAGTGAAAATATGCAAACTTTACTAAAATCCAGGATTCAAATCTTAAGATTTAAAGAATGATGGTGAAAACAAGATACTTTCATTCACAAACTTGCTACCAAGTAGGTCGCCGGCCAAACCTTATTCTCAATTAAAAAGAGAAAGAGAACATACCTGCATACATGATGATTGCTTCATCTTGAGAGACGATAGCCGTCCCATCAACACACACACCACACCCCCATCGCACAGTACAATCCCTCTGTTGATGAGCCCTTAGATGACTTTTAAGACCAGCTGCTGACTGACAGGGCTTAAAACACAAGTGACATATTATTTAATTTCTTCTATATCTTTGCCATTTGGAATCTGATTCTGAAGGAATGCTTATTGTGAACCAGCAGATGTCTTTTAAGTCCATATATTGTCTTACAAGTTTTTTGACATATGACACAAGTCGTAAGAGGTGGTTGGCGTTCAAGATCGTTACCTATCTAGGCATTACGATTTTCATATGACTTCATATGGTTCACGTATCCTGCTTTTGACAACAGAACACGATCACATGTAATACATACCCAATGTTCACTGTTGATTACAGTTCTAATTGTTCCTTTTCGACACGTCCTTTTAAGTTCAGTGTACTGAATCATCTTTTTCTCCCAGGCATTGCAACAAGTCCTAACAGCACCTCTCCACTTGTTCCCATCTAGAGCATCATTTTCCCAATCACTTTTGTTCATATCTAGTTTCTTCAGGTTTCCCTTCACACATATACCTTTTCCTCGGCTTATATTGTGGTCGCTTACCAGGGATGAGCTCACTATAGAAAAAGACGCTTTGGCAAACGCTCGTCTTGCATTCTAATAACACGTCCAGTCCATTTCATTTGAACCAGGATAACGTGTTGTTCAAGTGAACTGCAACGTGTTATGCGCAAGACCTCTGTATCTGATATGAAACATTCCCACTTGACTCCTAAGATACGTCTGAGGCACTTTTGATGAAATCTCTCCAGCATTTTTATGTGACGCTTGTAAGTGGTCCATGTCTCACTTGAATAAAGAAGTGTAGACAATACGCACGCTTTTTGTCTTCAGGGAAATACCTCTACCCGCACATACTCACTTTTCGAGCTTTCCAAATGCAACACTTCCCTTCCCTATTCGATAGTATATCGCTGCATCAAGACTACTATCTCTTGACAGTGTGCTTCCTAGGTAAACAAAGGTGTCAACGACTTCTAACCCTGTTCCATTCACAAAAATGTTTCGTTCAGAATATGTTTGTCCTGGCACGGGAGTAAACATTACTTTGGTTTTCCTCAAACTGAGTCCGAAATGTACACATGCAGTGGAAAATCTGTCCATTAAATGTTTCATATCCTCGTCTCAGTGTGCCAAGCATTCATGCGAGCATACACGCACACAATCACAAATACACATGGAATATACAGTTCTGTACTAAAGTAAGATATATATATATATATATGTATGTATGTATGTATAGATACATACATAGATACATATATAT
>NC_068993.1:45272299-45272942 GCF_001194135.2 Octopus bimaculoides | reverse complement strand
ATATATATATATATATATATATATATATATATATAGGAAAGGAAAAAATAAGGCAGAATGCTAAACTGAAAGCATATTCTAATATAAATAGGTGTAAGGATTACAAAAGAATATCAAACCGGCTTTCATTTCATTGTTTTCGGGAGGTGCTTGAGCATGTCAATATCATCTCTAATGAAACTTTTGGTGTGGTTTCAAAAGGTTTCAAAAGGATGTCCAGGAAATTGCTCAAGTGGTGTGTTTCGCAGAAGGTGCCAGCTATAATGGGTCTTAGTTTTAAGTCTTCCGGTGCCTTGATGTTGAAGTGGATGTCAGTGGAGAGTTTGCAGGCTTCGGTGATGGATTTGTTTTTATGGACTTTAGGGAGGCCATAGAAGAGGCTGGGCTTGCATTTGAAATTAGTGTTGTAATCCTTTTCCTTTTCCGTGAGCCCTTGGCCGTGTTGGAGCTTGAAAATTTGCCATGCAATGAAAGCCGGTTTGAAATCCTTTTGTAATCCTTACACACATTTATATTAAAATATGCTTTCAGTTTAGCATTCTGCCTTATTACTATTATTATTATTTCCTTTCCTATCATTTCTCCACGTGTGGTTAACACAACCCCACCATTTACTGACTTATATATATATATATATATATAT
>NC_068993.1:45269807-45271986 GCF_001194135.2 Octopus bimaculoides | reverse complement strand
ATATATATATATATATATATATATATATATATATATATATGTGTGTGTATGTATGTATGTATGTATGTATGTATGTGTTTCAATATTTCCTGGCTAAAAACCGGCTTTTTTTCAATTGAAGAGAAATTCGCGAAATAAAACCGGTAAAACTATACATTATTTACTAATTGATGTTGTATAAATTCCAATGAACCGGCTCTTTCTCTATTGGCAAGAATTATATATAAACATGCAAACATGACTCATATTCATAGCATTCAATCCTTCTGCGCTTCACCTTGTTCAGCCCTACGTCCTTGTTTTCTAACTGAAATGTATTCATATCTGGTTTATATTATTAAACCATTGTGTTTTTTTTGTTTTGTTTTTTTTCATGCAGGCTCTCTTCACATCGTTTTTGTAAAACCTCTACCGTTTATATAATGGGTCTTTACAATGGTGACCTATTAGCCACCTTTTCTGACAAATAAAGAAACGATTGCAATAATAATAATTATGTTTTTATTAGCAACTGCAGCGGCAGCAGCAACAGCAGCTGCAGCAGCAGCAGCAGCAGAAGAAGTAGTAGTAGTAGTAGTAGTAGTAGTAGTAGTAGTAGTAGTAGTAGTAGTAGTAGTAACAGTAGCAGTAACTGTCAGTAAGATGCAAAAAAAAGGACTGGAGGTGGGGGGGGGGTCGCCATGTTCACGGCTGACTGACAATTCCGCAGAGAATCTTTGCATTTTTTTTATATGACATCTGAAGGCAGAATCGTTAGAATGTACGAAAAAAATTAAATCCTGTACCGTATTTTTACCGATCGTTACGTTCTGAGTTCAAATCTTACCGTCGTCAAATTTTTCCTTTCGAATTTCCGAGGTCCACGAAATAAAGTACAAACCGAGTTATAGGGTTGATGGTAACTACTAATCGCCTGTCCCAACCCCTTAAAACTGTCGGAGGCTTTGTACCTAAATCAGAAACAATTTAAATGAATCTTTCATATTCAAACATACCAAACCACGCGAACAATCCTCTCCCGATGGATCTCTTCTCACTTGATTTCACACATCGCAAAAGCTAATTATTAGTATGTTCTTAGTTCCTTTTGTTGTTTTAAATGAATTGTTGGTATTTTTTTTTAGTTGAGGTTTTTTTGTTTTTTTGTTTTTTTTGTTTTGAAGGGTTGGGGGATTTTTCGTTTTTGTTTTTGTTTTATTAGAACTGATTTTATCAATAATCTACTGATATTTGTTTTTTTGGTTTGTTTGGGGTTTTTTCGTTTTCGTTTTAGAAACATTTTCTAAAAATAAATATGGCCTTTTGGTCGGCACATATAATTCTATTATTGCTTTCAGGCAGAGGTTGTGCCCATGCTGGAGCACCGCCATATAATTTCAAAATCCAATCATAACTCCCATATCTTATTTCTCTTAGTGTGCTCTGTCCTATCTGAATTTATACAACACTGAGTGAATTCCTTTCTTTCTACCAACCCGTATTTATTTCACAAAGTTATTACAAGAATCAATCACACAATCGCCATCATGCATTTTTATCAATCATTCTCAGGAATCCTATTAAACCCAGACTACCAAGTAATTCACTTCAGCTACCCTTGCATGACTGCACAAGAGGAAAACTTTCACAATATAACACCCAGTTTTCTAAATCTCTTTCATCTTCTTAATTCTACTTTTTTCTTTATGTTCGATGAAAACGAAACAAGTTCTTTTGAAATCCAAAGGGTTTTTGTTTGTTTTATTATTATCAATGTGTTTTTTTCAATCATGCGGTTTAGTAGATCACACTGTTAAGTTTTATCTTTATACCGCATAAACTTTAGTACTTCCACGTAGTTTTGTTTTCAGCTTCTATCAAATTTCCTTTCGTATCATATTTATTATTGCTCTCGCCCACACACACTCACAAACCCCATTCATTATAATTTCTCCATCACCGAATATTCTCCACCCTTCCAACACTGGCCGTTGCTTTCTAGATTCTTCTTCTAAACACACACATCCAGTACCATACAACGCGTCAGTTCACTTTGTGTTGATTGTCCATATGCATATATATATATATATATATATGTATATGTATATATATAGTAAGTGAATTAATGTAATTTGTTATTATATGTATGTGTGTGTGTGTGTGTGTGTGTGTGTGTGTGTGTGTGTGTGTGTGTGTGTGT
>NC_068993.1:45266763-45269713 GCF_001194135.2 Octopus bimaculoides | reverse complement strand
TATGTTTTCCCCTGTTTTTAATTAGTTATGTTCTTCCTCTAAGGAAGGAGTTGGTTTCTAACAAAGATACAAAGTTCCATTGTTGGAACGTAGATAACAAAAGCAATGTCAAATTTTAAGCTTAAGAAAAGTCTTGCATATTTCCATTGTTCCACTTACAGATTATATTTGTAAAATGCGAGTTAGTTCATTGATATATTTTCCTGAAAACCCTACCTTATCCGATTGTTACTTAGTGATTTACTCACAAAATCAAGTTCACCAGTTATTATTGGAATAAATGTGAATTCATATTCTGGGTTCATTGAATTTTTCTTTAGAATTTTTGCTAAATATTTCTAGTTTGACCAAATTCTTCGTTTCAGTTCGAATTTCACCCGGGATTTTTGTCAATAATTTTCACCTTGTATATTTTTCAATTTATCTATTTTTCCTTCAGTCAAATATACTTACCATCAATGACAAATTCATCTTATTCATAACTTAATACATTAAAATTCTAAATATTTCATCATTGTTTCGATCAGCGGATTTTCATTAGTTACGATGGTTTATTTTATAAGATAGTCAAAGTGCAATGAGTTGGCAGACTCGTTAGCGCTTTGGACGAAATACTTAGCAGTATAGCTTTCGGTTCTTTTGGTCCTGAGTTCAAATGACACAGAGGTCTACTTTGTCTTCCATCCTTTTCGAGGTCGATAAAATAAAATACCAGTCCATACTGGAGCCAGTGTAATCTACTTACTTACCTTTTCTTCTCAAGATTGCTAGTCTAGTGCCAAAATTAGAAAAAATTTTGCTGCGTCAGAGCAAATATTTCGTTGTCAAATCCCTTGACAATATATTTACAGACACATTTGATAGGCTTCCTTGAATTGAAGAAATCAAATCTGATTTGTGTATTAAACGTTTCAGTAAGGATTATGCAGCAGAGTAAAGGATTATCCATCATTTGTCGATTTATTGTTGTCCAACCCAAATTTTAGCAAGAGGGATAACCCTCTTCATCTGTCTGGACCTCTTTGACAAATGGAAACTGTTTGGTGTTCGATCCTTTTCACTCTTCAAGGATCTGAACGCTTATATGATGGAATTTCTTTGATTGCAGTAAATCTTATATGTGAATGTCTACGAGTAGCAGACCGCTTTCTCTGCAGCGTTATTTATACAAACATCATTTGTAACCAATTTCTTGTTAAAAGAAAAAATGCCTTGGGTTATAATTTAAGCTCGTATCCAATAAATTTGTTTTCCCACTTAAATTAATTAAAGTCAGTTCATTTATCACATGATTAACAGACACGCAGATCACAATCAACAGCAAATCTACATGAATCAAGTCTTCTGCTAATTTGTCATTAGCTACTAATGAGAAAATCAGAAAGAAAGTAGTGTACAAACGTATGTGCAAACAGAGAGAGAGAAAAAAAAATAAAAGAAGAAGAATTAAGTGATAAGAAAGAGTAAATAAGAAAGAAATAGATAGCGATAAAAAAGAAGCAGAAAAAAGGGAAAGAGAAGCACTAAAAGTAGCGAAGTTTCAATGAGAAAGAACAAAAGGGTCAGAATAGCAAACCACAAAGAGCTGATATTGTGGTGGCAACGGAGGAGCAGACGATAAGTGAATACAAAAGAAAGAGCAAAGATAAGTTGGACATACGCCCACACAAACGCGGAAATTCTCACACACACATACATAAATATATGAGTGTACGTGTATGTATATGTGTGTGTGTGTCTGTGTCTGTGTGTCTGTGTATACACAGATAGATAAAAGAGAGATCAATGAAACAAAAATAAAATTGATAGATCAATAATATTAAAAGAAATTATCAAAGTGAGCTAAAAGAGGAAAGTAATTACGGAGCAGACAATAAAGTAAAGGCTGTATTATCATTCCAGTGCCACCTCAAGCAAGAACTAAAACGGACCTCTACCCCGTGTGGCCCTGAAATGTAAATACAAATCGACAGCAACAAATACCAAAGCGATGTTTGAATAACCTCAAAAAGAATCTGTCAGAGGTAAACATTGAAATATGTTGTCGATAAAGGACAGACATTCTTACACATACACACACGCACGCACGCACACACACACAAATCAATTTTAAGAAGAATTACAACAGAACACGTATTGATGAGCAGACTCAATACTACAAGTAGAGTTAAATTTAATATGTAATCCGCTTTATTTGAGACCTAACGTTCTCGTCCAACCAGATTTTTGTGTGTGTGTGTGTGTGTGTGTGTGTGTGTGTGTGTGTGTGTGTGTGTGTGTGTGTGTGTGTGTGTGTGTGTGTGTGTGTGTGTATGTGTGTGTGTATGTGTGTATGTGTGTGTGTTTGCATGCGTGTGCGTGTGTGTACATGCGTGTGTGTACATGCGTGTGTGTGTGCGCGTGCGCGTCTATACATGCATGTATACTTATATCACTGTATCATTGTTTTGACCGGACTATTAGATGTGTTTATACACCGTTAGTCAAAATTGGCTTCTTCGTATTGCCGTAGCTTTCGCATGATGTCAGCCTGTTGGCTGGGCAGGGTAAGATTCTTGCCAATCCGTCGCAAGGCTAGCCATTTTACCGCTGAGTAGGCTGGAACGATGAGAAACGAAATCTTGTCTCCTCCTTTTCAGACATCAGCGACAGTTTGTTGGTGGAAAAAGCATACAGTAGTTTTGCGAGTGGAATGAGTTTTCATCACTAGCTTGTGATTAACACACGCTGAGGACGGGTAACCACCCAGAAACTCGAGTCCGTGTGTATCACGTAAGGCTAGAGATGCGAGCAATGACCTCTTCTTGCAATTACTAATCGGACATAGAATGTGTGTAGCTAGCCAGTTGGAGGAGATGTCTTCCTGAGACTATAAACGTCAGTAGCATTGTCCTGTATAGGACGCCACACTAGGTTGGCAATTATATATATATATATATATATATATATA
>NC_068993.1:45263638-45265913 GCF_001194135.2 Octopus bimaculoides | reverse complement strand
TTTTTCACGTGTCCGATTAGTAATTACAAGAGGAGGTCATTGCTCGCATCTCTAGCCTTACGTGATACACACGGACTCGAGTTTCTGGGTGGTTACCCGTCCTCAGCGTGTGTTAATCACAAGCTAGTGATGAAAACTCATTCCACTCGCAAAATACTGTATGCTTTTTCCACCAACAAACTGTCGCTGATGTCCGAAAAGCAGGAGACGAGACTTCGTTTCTCATCGTTCCAGCCTACTCAGCGGTAAAATGGCTAGCCTTGCGACGGATTGGCGTCCCGTTCAGCAAGAATCTTAGCCTGACTCCAAGATCCAGAAAATTATCAATGGAGAAGAAGACCGAACTGAACTCCAGTCTAATCTGTAAGTCAATGGGCAGACAAAAAACAAAATGCAGCTAAACGAGGGAAAATTTGAGCTGATGCATTTTGGAAGAAAGACTATGATAAAACAAACATACTCACTTCCTTCAGGGGAACAACTCGCAGCATCTAATAATATCAGAGACCTAGGATTAATTGTTGACAACAATCTCAGCTAGAGTGCCCATATCAACGGTCGATATAGCTCGTAAGATGAGCTCCTGGATCCTAACAACTTCCGGTCCAGAGAACAAGGTATCATCATTCATCTTTTCTCCTCCTTTATACGGCCACTCCCCCGATACTGCTGCCTCTTGTGTTCTCCCCATACAAAACAAAACATTTCGAAAACTGAATCACGCCAGAAAACATTCACTAAAAGAATTAAGGGCATGACTGATCTCGATTATTGGAACCACCTTAAAGCATTGAAACTCTATTCTCTCCAGCGCCGCCGTGAGCGATACGATGTGGAGAATATACCACCAGCATTGCCCAAACGACCTAAACATTAGTTTCAGAATTCATCCAAGGCTAGGACCACGGGCTATACGTCCCCTATCCAATTCAGGATCACAACACATAAATGCACTGCAACACAATTTCTTTTCCTCAACAGTTTCTCTCGCAGTTGTTGGCACTCCGTCGCTTACGACGCCGAGGGTTCCAGTTGATCCAACCAACGGAATAGCCTGCTCGTGAAATTAACGTGCAAGTGGCTGAGCACTCTGCAGACACGTGTACCCTTAATGTAGTTCTCGGGGATATTCAGCGTGACACAGTGTGATAAGGCTGGTCCTTTGACATACAGGTACAACAGAAACAAGAAGAAAGAGTGAGAGAAAGTTGTGGTGGAAGAGTACAGTAGGGTTTGCCACCATCTCCTGCTGGAGTCTCGTGGAGCTTTAGGGGTTTTCGCTCAATAAACGGTATCTACAGCAGTATAGTTTGTTCTAATGGAACATCTACATTTAAGTGGGGATACATATTACCGCTCGGTATTAATACTAACTCTGTCGCTAATATATAGTTTTTAAACATAGAATTACTATGGCACCAAAATAAAATAGTAATCAAAGGAGTCCATAAGCAAAAAAAAAAAGTTGAAAATCATTGTTCTAAATGATGCTTTAAAGAATTTTCTAGTTTCATTTGAAACGGAAACTATTCGCTACATTCTCTCGTTGCTGCATTGTCATTCAAGACTTCCATTTTCATGTAGGGTTTGTTAGAGAGGACGTGAGACTGAACCTGAAACCATGTGATTGCGAAACCAATTTCTTTACTTCCTGAGTTAAAATACCGCCAGAGTGTCAACTTTGCTTGTCATCCTTTCGTGGATTGAGAAAATAAAGTACCTTTCAATAACTAGGTGTCGATGATACTAACTAGCCCCCACTCTGCCCAAAACAGCTTGCCTTGTTCCTAAATCAGAAGCAATAACTAATAACAAACGTATCAAGAGAAATTCGTCAATCCAGAAATCGAGCTCGTGACTTGCCGGGAAGCGCCGAAACTAAATGTACATTTATTAACCTATATATCATCTAATCATTCGTCTGTTAAACTCATTGGTTGAAATTATCAAATATCACACCAGCCACATTTCAAGTATTTTATCGAATTCAGGCGTGAAACATTGTGCAATACGAATACTTAAGACCAGTGTGTATCGATTATCACAACAAGCATATTATATATTGATTGATTTTTTTTTTCCACTTTAAAAGGCTTGTATTGATGTATTTCTTTACAAACATATACCATATTGATTATATTAGGCTGTGTTCTCTTATATTCTGTTCTATATACACAAGTACACGCACACGAACACAGACCACACAGGCACAAATACATATATGTGTGTGTTTGTGTGTGTGTGTGTGTGTGTGTGTGTGTGTGTGTGTGTGTGT
>NC_068993.1:45262849-45263388 GCF_001194135.2 Octopus bimaculoides | reverse complement strand
GCGTGCGTGCGAGCTTGTTCGTGCCTATTTCGGTGTAAGGATTTGTGTTTACTGGCTACCGTGAACTAGAGGAGCTGTCTCACTGGGCATCTATTCGCTGATCATTTCCGTTTACATATGATATGAATAATATAATATAATATAATGTAATGTAATATAATATAATGTAATAGAGATGTATAAAAACATGTGCATATACTTATATATACATAAGTATGCGTGTATGAGTGTGAGTGTGTGTGTATGAAATCATTTCTATATTTATCTGACGTCTCGTCTGAGTTCCCCATTTCCAAGTCGCAGATTCCAAGTAAGTAAATGAACACTACTACACGCATCGACTAGTTGTTTCCCCAATTGTAAATATGCATAAATACACAGACAGACATGCATATATATATATATGTGTGTGTGTGTGTATGTGTGCATAATCCATGTGTGCGTGTGTGTATTTGCATATGAGGGAAACAGCTAGTCAATATGTATGTACGTATACATATATATATATATACATATATATATATATATATATATATATA
>NC_068993.1:45259999-45260553 GCF_001194135.2 Octopus bimaculoides | reverse complement strand
TATATATATATATATATATATATGCATATATACATATACACACACTCACACACATATATATATATATAATATAACACTCTCGCATCATACATACGCACATATGTTAAGTGCTGAACATTGCCAAACAAGGGAAGATAATATGATGCTGTAGAAGTGGCAATGTGTTATTTGAAAGCTCCGTTATTGATTTCAGATTCAGCAGCTAATGTCTCATGTCTTATAATGTCTACAGTGCTAGCGAGTAATGGCTGCTTGCTTTTTCGGTGTTTGGTGTATTATTTTACTTAAGTATTCACATGTGAATTCTATAAGTTGTTTCAGTACACCAGAATGCGGCCGTTTTGGGCAGATGGCCACTTTCAATGGTATAGTCAGTCATAACAATCCAAATCTATCAGCAATAAATATTTGTCGAACCGCTAGTATTGAGGTATGAATGAACTTGAGCCACACGCACCTGCACACACGCAGGCACACACACTCATGCATACATACATACATATATATATATATATATATATATATATATATATTATATATATATATATATATAT
>NC_068993.1:45258128-45259916 GCF_001194135.2 Octopus bimaculoides | reverse complement strand
AGCATTATAGGTTTGAAATATCTATAAAACCGTCAAAAGCTTGTTTATTTTTATGTCTTTTTTTAAAATTTATTATTAGTGTTGCTTAATATGTTTTGCTAAAATTGCTGTTTCTTTTCCAGATATCATCAGAAGAAGGTAATTAAAATTCATTAAAATGACAGATCTATCGGTCTTTCAAAGAGGCCAAATTGTTGGTGCGCGTATGACAGGCGCTAGCGTAACGAAAACAGCCGAAATGTTTGGTGTATCAAGAAATACCGTCTCGAAAGTAATGACAACCTTTGAGAAAGAGAAAAAAACCTCCTCGTCGAAACAAAACTCCGGAAGAAAACCAGAACTTGTGTGGGGGGGGGGCGTCGAAATAGTGATGATTTGTGTCAATAACTAATGAGTAATTAAGCGTGAACCGTCGATTGTACGTGTTTCTTCCTGCTTTCTGTATATTCCTTTGTCATCGATCTATGCTACATTTTATTTTTCTTCTTATTGTTGTTGTTGTTACTATTATATATATATATATATATATATGACTTAATCTTTATATCCAACATAACGAGGATGTCTTGTGAGAACACCGAAACCTGCGTTATTTGCACTGAAAGATCCTCTCTTATAGGCGCTTGTTGCAATAAAACACACACATAGATCGTAGCAGACGAGAATCCTCTGTCATGAGTGTCTGTACTTCCTTATCATGTGATTTCATTCCATTGCAAATCATGAGTGGGATGCGTCCGGTCACCGCTCGCCAGTCAAATATTGCTGCTGAGATATGTAGAATAACAGCACCTTTTCAGACACTGATGTCATAAATGTACTTTTATGCACCATGCGCGCCTATATGAGAGGATTTCTCAAGGCTAATAACGCAGTATTCGGTGTTCTGACAAGATAGCCACATTTAGCTGGATATAAAGATTATCTTTTGGTACTAATACTGCTTCCATTCCTTATAACACTGATGACAATATGAAAACAAAGTTTCTTTAACAAGAGATAGTTAGGATGATTTTAGATAACTTTGCAGTACCCTTTCAGAATACAAAGTCAGTTTTGCACGTCTAGACTTGATCTACAAGATACCCTTTGTATACCAAATTTAGAGATGTAATGTCGCGTACAGTACATCAAGAATTCCTATTTGTCTTTTAAGAATGCCTTTGATTGTTCTTTTTGGGACAACTTTTAATGAGAGAGCTGTAAAAATAGGTATAATTAGGTCAAGTCTGGTTTTAGAAGACTTCTATTTAAATGCGTGTTTCGGTTGTCATTTTGATTTGCACCAAATTAATCATTGCTCTGTTCACTGTAGACCGCTGTTCTTTTTATTTCTCCTCTTCAATTTACTTCAATTTGCAGGACTTCAAGACGTGCATGTTGCAATTACCTAGATCACTTTAGCTATATTTGTGAGGAATATGCTTTCAAGGACTGTAGAAGAAACATCGTGTCACTCATACAAGCAAGACACAAGGATTACTTCAACATGAGACTTGGAGACCAAGATAAATTTTTTACTTCACATATTGTATGTGAAGTTTG
Source organism: Octopus bimaculoides (assembly GCF_001194135.2). NCBI lineage: Eukaryota > Metazoa > Mollusca > Cephalopoda > Octopoda > Octopodidae > Octopus > Octopus bimaculoides. The sequence continues at coordinate 45,258,371 of NC_068993.1, read as the reverse complement.
CAGTGATTGTGATCGGCTTCCCATGTGTTCCAGAGATCAGCTGATGCAAATATCACTTGCCACTCCATTGGAACGGCGAGAACAGTTTGAGAAAGAGGGAAAAACCTCCTCGTCAAAACAAAGCTCCGAAAGAAAACCAAAGATAGGGAATTGTTAGAAAGGATCACAAAATTTTATGGTGTTTCCATTATTTTGTCCAACTCTTGTATATATATATATATATATATATATATATATATATAT
>NC_068993.1:45255707-45257643 GCF_001194135.2 Octopus bimaculoides | reverse complement strand
TGTGTGTGTGTGTGTGTGTGTGTGTGCGTATACAGAAACAGATAGAGAGACATACATAACACATTACACACACATATGCACAAATGTATTCACATGATACATACATACATACATACATACATAGCATACATACATACATACATACACCCTATCTGCTTGGTTTATCTCCGTCAGCACACACTCAAGTATTAACACTAAACGCTTTTGCATGGTTCTTAAGCTGACCCCCTTCTTTTTTGTTTCCTTCTTTTCGTTCTTCAGCTACACCAAGGTAAACTAACCATAAAGAGATTTAGACCTTAGACGACAGGGTGCGGTGAACAAACAAACCTGTCACCTAAAAATATATATACACACAGCAAACATTCATACAATCACAGAAGACGCTTAAAACCTAAAATAAATCTCAATACCAATTTCGTCTCTCGGCCTTAATTCTATGTAAGTTTTTATTTTTAATCCTGTATGTGATAATTAATCCCAGACTAGAAATTCCGGGTAAAACACATCAGATTTGTCACGTTTGCTCGATTTTTCTGTAATCCCCAATAAAACTTCTGCATGTATCAAACGCAAAACACAGACTAGACTGTAAAGGATGCTAAGTTGGAGACAAGATCAGAGTACTATACTAAATACCAACAGACTACGAGACGTGAGCCTACTTTAAATAGCATATCCTGAACAATTGATTTTTGGATCGAAACTAGTAGATCCAGCTTTTTTTTGTTTTGTTTTTTTTGTTTTATTGCGGATTTTTTTATATCTCTGTATAAGTTTTTTTATAGTCTTTTCGAAACAATAAAGTTCCACAAACGCTTCCAGACTTTCACAGTCTCATCTTCAGGTTAGATTCGGCTTCTGTATTTCTTCTTTCGTAGAGGTCGGAATTTTGTAGACTTTACTGCTAAAGATTTCTTCGACCGTTAAGTTTCCACGTCAACAGTCATGTGTTGATTTTTTTTTTTTTATGTGTACGTTGTTTACTTGTTTATTTTAACGTCGTGTTGCAATATGAGTTTTGCTTCCATAATTTGTATATGTATGTGTGAGTGTGTGTGTTTGTGTGTGTGTTAGAGAGAGAGAGAGAGAGAGTGTGTGTGTGTGTGTGTGTGTGTGTGTGTGTGTGTGTGTGTGTGTGTGTGTGTGTGTGTGTGTGTGTGTGTGTGTGTGTGTGTGTGTGTGTGTGTGTGTGTGTGTGTGTGTGTGTATGTGTGTGTGTGCGTGAGTGCATGCGAGCGAACGTTTGTGTATGTATCAGATCTTTCTTTGAGCAACAAGTAACATGTGACCCAATTCGTACAATTGCATGGTCAGACCGTCAGCGGCTAGAATGGAAACCATAACCCAACCTGCTTGGCAAGGAGAGTGGTTTTTATTGGACAACTCGCAGAACGGAAAACAATCTGTCACAGAACAGATAAACTCAGTAGAATCAGTGACCGGTCAACAGCTGTGAGTGAGAGGTCCCTAGTCTTCATTCAGACATCTATCTCTAGGAGAAGGAAAATTCTGAGGTAACACCAGTAACTTAGTTTGCATCCGATTATATAAAGTAGTTCTTTGGGGACAAATGCATGCGTTTTATAGAGAGTGAGATGAGCCCTGTGCAAGGGTACAGGCATCGCTTCATGTCTAACATCTCTATTATGAGTTCATAGTATGACTGGCTTTTGCCGACAAAGGCAAACAATTCAATAAAAATTCCTTGATAAAATGAAGGTATATGTCAGAGTGGGAGGTAAGCTCTCTGAACACCTCCAGCAAGAGACGCCTGTCGTCACACGTCTGTGCTGGTCGTGTTTCAGGGAACAATCAATCAATGCCACCGTTCGAAATCGAGTTGCAAATATCATCAACATCATCACCATCATCATCATCGTCATCATCATCATCATCATCATCATCATCATCATCATCATCGTCATATATATAT
>NC_068993.1:45251869-45254044 GCF_001194135.2 Octopus bimaculoides | reverse complement strand
ATATATATATATATATATATATATATATATATACATGTGTCGGTGTATGTACAGATGAGCTGAATGTGCGACAAATTAACGGGAAAAACTGAGGCTCGTCTTTCTGCTATGTTATTCTCCTCTGCTAGTATGACGCAGTCGATGAAGCATCAATATGGATTAGGGCTGTCTCGTAGTAACAAGAGACGCATGGAGTTAAAAAGTATAAACAGAAAACAAATTGCTAAAACTTAATATGTCATCACGTACTTTTGAATGATCTATACTCAAATTAAATCGATTACCGACTACGACTTCAGATGAAATATTGAAAAATGACGCCCTTTGGCTCATTCTCTTTATATGTAAGCGAATCATGTTTCAACCAACAACAGACAAAAAGTAATATAATCATACAAGTAGAAAATATATAAATAATACATCAAAGCCAGCTGATAATATGAGAATAAGATAAACGGAGATGAAACGGAGCGTAGAGAATAGACGTTAAAGAATCTAAATCAGTCAGGGGAATGAAAGGATAAAGACGAAGAAAATACATTTCATCACAAGTATACAGAATGCAAATGAATAGGTATTTAAAAAAGAACGAAAATATCTATTTAAGCTTGTAGACGAGTGACGATAAAACAATGCTCTTGGGGAAATGAAGAAAATAAAGGATGTAACTTAGAGTCTACGGAAACATTATTAGAACGTTGTAGAAGAAGATTGCAAGATGGTTTCTTGAAGCCAGACGAACAGGTAGGAGACCTAGAGTAGGTAGTAGACCAAGAACGAGATGCTTGAATAATATCAATAATCTCAGTTTATCACGTTTTGAAATCTAAAAGGAAAGTGGAATGGCGTTTGCTTCTGATAGGACCCTATGGAGGCTGTGCCTGAGGACTACCTTCACGACTCTATAAAGAATAATAGCAGAAGAATATGGATAAATAGATGAAATTTAGAGACTTACATTTCCTTTTGTGTTGAAAGGGAAAGAATGTGCTTATAATCATAATTCAATTCATTATGGATGGCGGAAGATCAATGATATCAATGATATCTCATATTAAGGGTTTTTGACATTAATGACACCTCATATTAATGATACCTCATAGATAGATAGATAGATAGATAGATAGATAGATAGATAGATAGATAGATAGATAGGTAGGTAGGTACACACGTACACATATATTACGCAGGCATACATATACGCGTGCATTCGCAAGACCATAACAGAAAGCATATTACTAATAGAAGTAACAAGTACAGAACCATAAGAGTACTGATAAAAAAAATCATCGAATACAAGTGTATGATATAGAGTACAAAGTGTTAAAAATATGCATGGAGCAATATTGAAAGAAAAATAAACAGATCAAATATGAGAACGGTGATTTAATACAGACGTTAATAGTTCGTAATGAGACAATTGAGCGTGGTTGTTTGAACACTGGCGATTTGGCACGGTTGGCGATTTTGGCGACAGTAATTTTTAGCACTGGAGGTAAACGCACACGCACACACACACATACGTGTGCGGAAAAATATACGCAAAGACATAGAGAGAGTGAGACAGAAAAAGATTACATTTCATCTATTGAACACGATTAACATGAACACTTTTCTCATTTCATACCCAGAAAAAAATATAATTGCACACATAAAGAGAACGCGGTGGGGGGTGGGGGGGGGAGTAAGAGACAAACGTTAAAACCAGAGGAACGTGAAAATGTGTAATGTCAAATATGACAGCATCGAATCAGTGACGCCAGATAAGCGGTGCCGAAACGGCTGTAACAAAACGTCTCGTACCATTAATAGTTGCAGTAAAAATCGAGGATAAATTTAAACAAAAAAAACTAGGTGGAGGAAGAGTTCGAAACAATTCAAACAATCACAATTGCATGGAATATTTTTATGGCCCGACATGTGCATGTATGAATAGGATATATATATAACCAAGACTTCAGTAAAGCAAATATTGTGACATCATATAATCGATGATGAATGATTTTGCAGTGAAGTAAGATATTTTCAAAGATGACAGACTTCTGTTTTTATTGAAGACATAAAAATTACGAGCCATGATGGCGATTATGTACATATTTATTCAGTCGTATATATGTGTGTGTGTGTGTGTGTGTGTGTGTGTGTGTGTGTGTGTGTGTGTGTGTGTGTGTGTGT
>NC_068993.1:45249963-45251095 GCF_001194135.2 Octopus bimaculoides | reverse complement strand
ACACACACACACACACACACACACACACACACACACACACACACACACACACACACACATACATACACTCATATACACATACACTCACGCACATACATACACATACACGCACATATCGATATATGATAACTCAACAGTACATCATGATTTGGTTGAATCTCAGAAAATAAATAGAAAATTTGCTGCACATTCGCCTATACATCGTTGTGTGCAGAATATATCATATTTCGATCTAACGCGTGTGAAAATATGTTTTTCATGTCTTCAGTGGCATGTACATAAAACACACTCAAGCGTATTTTGATGCTGAAGATTTAATGTTGATGAGTTTTCTTATTAATTATATGATCACATTTCAGATTATGAGAGATCCGTTACTTAGTAAATATATTTTAGACAGCTGTTAGCTGGAAATTGTTCATTAAATCGTGATGGAAGTGTCTGCAAAATATTTACCAACTTCAATCTCTTGCTCAAAATTTCAAATAATGTTATACTTATTCGACAGAGAAGAAAACAATCGTTATACCATTTAGTTTTGTGGCAAATACTCTATAATGGGCAAATCGATCGTACCACGACTAGTGTTATTATACACTAAATTGTTATTTTTCTGCAGTTAACTTACAAGTCTGAATGTTTACATATGCTGCATCAATCCATTTTAAGGGATTCTAAGTCCTATACATCTATTCGTTAGCCTGTGATTTGCAAGAGGGACTTTAGCACCATAATCTAATGCTTTTCTTTATGTTTTATTAATTGTAGTCGTAAACACAAATTAATACAAACATTCAAACGCAAACACATTCAAACACAGACACACACAGACTAACTCACACAAGCATTCATTTGTAATAAGATACATACACACATACACAAGCAAATACGTGCTTCCACAAAGTCACGTTCAAAATACATCAATGTTATGACATTTTCTAATAGATTATTCCAGCAGCGGTACAGTTGATTCGACCAAACGGCAGTTTAATGGAGCCGTCAGAGACGAAAACTTCAGGCGGTCTCATAATTCTTGATTTAAGACAGTTGTGTAATTAATGGCAAAGCTGCGATGTATATCTCCCGCCGAACCAAAGATGCATGTACACAACCACAAACTCAAGATCCAATA
>NC_068993.1:45248227-45248721 GCF_001194135.2 Octopus bimaculoides | reverse complement strand
TGTGTGTGTGTGTGTGTGTGTGTGTGTGTGTGTGTGTGTGTGTGTGTGTGCATAAATCAAAATACGCATAATCACACATGCCATGGCATACGTACTTATGCATATACATGCAAGAGCAGATACAAAAATATATGTGCGCATGTATGTGTATGTGTGTGTGTATACATGTGGACATAAATAGATATTGATTTGTGAGCATGTATAAGCGTGAGTGTGCACGTGTGTGTGTGTAGGACTGGAGTCGTGTTGGTTGAAGTCAAATATGGCTGTATATGAAAATATACGCATTAATGTATATATGAACTGTTTGATGGCTATTCATGTACGTATGAGCGTATTTAAGTGAGTTTTAAGGTTGTGTGTGTGTGTGTGTGTGTGCATGTATGTGTTCCTGTGTGCGTTTGTGTGGGGACGAGTGTGGGAAGTATGGTCATAACTCAAGTTTCTGTAAGTTGTTTTTGCATGTGTATATATATATATATATATATATATGT
>NC_068993.1:45245372-45246465 GCF_001194135.2 Octopus bimaculoides | reverse complement strand
TATATATATATATATATATATATATATATATATATATATATATATATGTATGTATATATATACAGACAGAGAGAGAGAGAAAACGAGAGATATGTCTGTGTTGTGGAAGGGGTGGTTAACCAGTTTATTTGGATTTCTTCGTAGGGAAAGTCCTGAGTGGGCTAACTGAATACCTAGCCTTTCCTTATGAATGACCTTTCGGATAGCAACTGTTATATCATCGCTGAAATAAGTTCAAGAAACAGATTTTGAAAGAATCTTTCTCTTCCTTTATCCTGGGGTACCGAAGCCAGCTGGTTATGGATATTAGATATCCGTTGACATATAATATGTTTTGTAATTGTATAATAATTATGGCTCGATCTTCCGTTTTGCCGCATCTGTGCTGGATATAGGTGGGTTCGTTTTATATGTACCCAACATTAGCTCTAAGGGGAAATCTGTAGTATATGAACAGATCTCTTCAGGCGACATTCTTGTAAAATTTGGTGTTTATGGCACCCTTCTGTTTGGTTTCTTTTGGGTTAGGGACCAAGTGGAAGTATGAATTCAGTGTCACTGAGGTGTCTAATATTAAATTATTTACGGTCATTCATGCATCCGAACTTTCAAAAATTACGTTGGTTTTTTCGTGTGAAGATTTTTTAGGAGTACGATGATTACCATAATCAATGTACGAAGGCTATCATAACGTGTGTGACTAACACAATTAATGTTTGAAGGTTATCATACTTAATGAGGTAACTAAAATTATAACCCTTCTAAAACTATTCGATACATTAACGACAATCGGATATAAAAAGAGGTAAGGGTGAGACCTATCACAATTTCACTTCACCAGAAATGGGATGGGGTTCGATGTGGAGGGATTATCTTAACTTTTAAATCAATATTGACAACTCTCGACATGTTTCAGTTGTATTACACCTCTTCAGGGAAAATATATTAGACATGAAGCTAGCTGATCTCACGATGACTTAAAAAAATATATTTTCGGCAGAAAAAATTTACATACGTACATACATGCATTTGTACTGATGTGTATACATACATACATACATACATACATACACATATATATATATATATATAT
>NC_068993.1:45242513-45244722 GCF_001194135.2 Octopus bimaculoides | reverse complement strand
TATATATATATATATATGTATGTATGTATGTATGTGTATATGGCATGTAAGAAGCACCCACTACACTCTTGGAGTGTTTGGCGTTAGGAAGGGCATACAGACGTAGAAACCATACCAAATTAGACTGGAACTTGGCGCAGCTCTCCGGCTTACTAGTTCTCAGTCAAACCATCCAACCCATGCCAGCGTAGAGAAATGACGTTAAATGATGATGATGATGATGATGATGATGATGATGATGATGATGATGACGATGATATTTATAAAGAGAATGGGATATATATATAAACTGTTCTGTGATGGTTAGACCATGTATATGTATGCATATATGTATGTACGTATACATTAACACATATATACGGGCTTCGCTCACGTGTACGATAGCTTGTGAAATATTAACGAAATATGGGGTAAAGTAATTAACGGATAATGTATTTCTGCACGTATTTGATAATGGAAGCAGAGCCGAATGCAATCTTAAATTTTGGCGTTATGATCAAAAGCAGATCGATACAAATCAAGGCTGAATACTACAGATACTGGCAAATTCCTGAGGAACATTGCTCATAATTATTAAATGCAAACCTTCATATAGTTACAATTTTGATATATCAGTAGAGCAATATTTTCATATCTTTTATCATTCACTTGTCTTAGTCATTGGACTGTAGTCATACTGGGGCACCATCTTCAAGGGTTTAGAAGATTGAATCGGCCCTAATATATATTTATAAGTATGGTACATATCATATCGATCCTCTTTGCCGGACCGCTAAGTTACGGAGATGTGATCAAACCAGCACCGGTTGTCAAGTGGTGGTGGAGCACAATCATCAGCATGTATACACACACACACACACACACATGCGTAATAGTATATGGTAGCCTATACTCGTGGGGGAGCTTTGTAAAAAACGCTATAATGTCATTACCTGATGATGTTATATATATATATAGAGAGAGAGAGAGAGAGAGAGCGAGAGAGAGAGAGAGAGAGAGACAGACAGACAGACAGACAGACAGACAGACAGACAGTGACAGAGACAGAGACAGACAGACAGAGACAGAGACAGACAGACAGAGAGAGACATGTGTGTGTGTGTGTATACGTGCTGATGATTGTGCTCCACTACCATTTGACAACCGGTGTTGGTTTGATCACATCTCCGTAACTTAGCGGTCCGGCAAAGAGGTTCGATATGATATGTACCATACTTATAAATATATATTGGGGCCGATTCAATCCTCTAAACCCTTCAAGATGGTGCCCCAGCATGACTACAGTCCAATGACTAAGACAAGTGAACGACAAAAGATATGAAAAGGTTACTCTACTGATATATGAAAATTGTAACAACATGAAGGTTTGTATTTAATAATTATGAGCAATGTTCCTCAGGAACGACGTGCTTCCACGATGTTTCCGTCTACCAAAGTCACTCACAAGACATTGGTCGACCCAATGCTATAGTAGAAGACACTTGCCCACGGTGCTGTGGAACAGGACTGAACCCGAACGGAACACATGGAGGCGAAGCGAGCTTCTCAACCACATAGCCAAGCCTACAGTTATTAATAAACTTCCCTAAGTGTATTTACAAGGGAGATAATTCCATTTTTATGCATTTCGGTATCCTTTTCAATTCACATTACTATCTCTTTCTCTTTTATCTATCTATCTATCTATCTATCTATCTATCTATCTATCTATCTATCTATCTATCTATCTATCTATATTTGTCCTTCATTCTCTTATACACTCTCAGTCATCGAAATAAAAATAAACTTAATCAACTCATACTATTCACCACAGCACACTCTCCACAATCTCTTCACTTCGTTCAACACACTACAATCCATACACAACCGTTACACACCGTACAGTCTACAGAACATAACTGAGCCGTACACAGCCCACATAGCAGACACCCCCAGATGTATTGCTGTCTTTCGTCTTTTTTTTTTAATAAACATAACAGGAATTTCTGAAGAAGTTATCAAGAATGGTAATATATCTAGGGACATTGCATAGAAAAAGATGATTGACAGACAAAAGAAAATGGCCAAGACGACGACGACGACGACGACGAAAGCAAAACTGGAAAAGATATTGTTCGTCAAAAATAATGATATTATTATTATTATTATTATTATTATTATTGTTATTATTATTATTGTTGTTGTTGTTGTTGTTGTTATTATTATTATT
>NC_068993.1:45238633-45242376 GCF_001194135.2 Octopus bimaculoides | reverse complement strand
GGTGGTGGTGGTGGTGGTGGTGGTGGTGATGATTCTCTTTAATTTTGGCACAAAGCCAACAATTTTGAAGGGAGGAGTCGAGTCAGTTACATCGATCCCAGAGCCTGACTGGTACTTATTTTACCGACCCCGATCATATTATCATGGAAGAATGGAAGAATTATTGAAATATTGATTTCAAATTTTGTCACAAGGCCAGCAATTCTGGGGAAGGAGATAAGTTGATTACATCAACTCCAGTGCTCAACTGGTACTTATCCTATCGACTCCGAAACGACGAAAGGCAAATTTTACATCGGCGGAATTTGAACACAGAACGCAAAGATGGACGAAATGCCCGCTAAGCATTTTGTCCGACGTTCTAACGATTGTGCCAGCACGCCGCTTTAAGAATTATTGAAATATTAATATGTGGAAAGTGAAGTAACTAGAATGTTAGCATGAAAGCAGAAGCAATCTCTATGATAATAGTTGCTTTAGAAGTGATAAGAAAAAAACTGTCTAGCGGACATACATATAACTAAATTCCTAGGGTTTAAAAAAATTGCCTAACATTCAGAAAATAGCATTCTCAGGCACCGAACAGTTACTATGTAAAGAACTTATTATAGAGAAGTAACATCAGTAAACGAACATTATTTACATTTTGACAGATTTTGTCCTCATCTTGTTTGTAATAATAATAACATCCAAAAATACCTTAGGAATGAGAAACCAGGTTCGAAACTTCCCCCAAGACACCTGATGAAGGCCGGAGGGTATATCAGCCGAAACGTTGTGTTAACAATAAACAAGATGAGACAAAATCCGTCAAAATGTAAATAATGTAAATAATGTACATAATTCCTCATCTGTTAAATATAGAACTGTATCAATAAACGTGTTACGTATAACAGAATTGATGTTCGTAGCTGTCAACTCAAGAGCTCGCAGAAAACTGTGATTCGATGACATCATTCACAAAATATGTGTTATTACAGGTAACTAGGAGGAGAATTTTCTTCCGGGAATATCTCCACAGCGAAAGGTTTTCTCATGTCTTCGCCACTTCTTTACAATAAAAAGCCGTGTCTTCAATTAGAAAAAGTTATCTTGAGATCTCATATGACTAGCAAACAGACCCGACTACAGACGTTACAAACGTTTTCAGGCAGAAAAATGTGCAGGATATTGAAGTCAAGTCCTGTTTACGAAGTTCACGTTTCAATATGTGGAGCGTTCGATTCTCCATGTTTCAAATGCTTGATATATATATATAAAAGATCGAAATCATGTGGCCAGGTGGTTTTGGAGCTAGGGTGGCAGGAGTTATTTCTCGCTTGCACTATATATCGAATGCGAAAGCGCAGTGAATAAACCAGCTGAGGATGTCCTCCTGGAGTTAAAACAGCATTATCGTCATCTCTTAGAGAACATCCACGTTAATGTGGCATTAAACACTACGTATGTGTTTGCGTGTGTATATATATGTGTATGTGTGTGTGTGTGTAAACAGACAGACAGACAGACAGACAGACAGACAGATAGATAGATAGATAGATAGATAGATAGATAGATAGATAGATAGATATGCATGTTCGGTGGGTAAATTGTACCTCAATATAGATATTTTGTATCGGCTGTGAAATTCTATGGCCACACACACACACACACACACACAGCACACACACACAACACACACACACATACACAACACACACACTCACAATACACGCACACATACACACATACACTCAAGACACACACACACACACACACAGGCGCACAAGAGAGAATGCATATTAAGATGCACCAATGACACATAAGTGTCGATAAATCAATTTATCTCTTTCTTACTCAAACAATTAAACTCAGATGCAAAAACAATTGTAATCAATAGGAAAACGTATTAATGGCATGTATTAATTAGAAGAGCGTTACTAATATCATACAAAGTCTAGTATCGTTGCTTTTTCCCACTGAGTCCGTGATAGCAGAATCAGAGAAAGAAATGAGACAATCTTAGGGCCACATTTCGTAGTTTAAACGTCCTACCAAGCGACATGTACACCCTTACAAGCCCGTATAGGTCACTGTAGTTAACTGAGCCAGTGTTATAAACTTGTTGTTGTTGTTGTTGTTGTTGCTGTCGTCGTCGTCGTCGTCGTTGTAGTTGTTTAATCACAACAGCTCCAGTTTTAACCATTCCATCATTCTTTACTCTATTTCAAAGTTATGGGTGTATGATGAAGAAGCATGCTTTGCAACCACGTGATCTCGGGTTCAGTCGCGCTAAGTAGCAGCTTGATCAGGTGCCTCCTCCTGTAACCCCAGAGCGACCAATGCCTTATGGCTGAATTTGGTATACAGAAACTGTGGAAAATGTACTATTTTGCAAACATACGAACCAGACTTGTTCACGTTTCCCTGCGGATATCGACCTGAAATATTTGGATTAGACATCGGCCTTCTAACTACTTAGAATACTGTCGTTTCCTTTGCCGTGACCACCCTATACATACAGACATACGTACATATATACACAGACATAATATATATATTTAAGAGCACATGTGTTTGAAAAGGTTAATCGAAAGCGCTTACACACTAGAAAACAAACTTCTTCCCAGAAAAAGGCTAGTAACATCCTCATAATAGATTTCATGGATGTGGCTCAACAAGGGTGACCGAAAAAAGAATACTGAAAGCCTGATCATCGCTGCCCAGGACCAGGCATTGAATACCAATTCAGTGAAAAAGGGATATATATACCACACAAGTGCAACGGACCTCTGCAGAATGTGAGGGAAGAGGGTCGAAAGCATGACTCACATTGTTAGAGCTTGTGTAAGTCTGGCGCAGAAAGAGTACAAACGTAAACACGACAAGTTAGCCCAAAACCTCCACTGGCTGCTATGCTGTAAGTATGGATATGAGGTCACGGGTGCTTGGTACCAACATACACCGGAAAAAGTAATGGACAGAAAAGGGAAGGCAAAAATCCTCTGGGACTTTAAATTCTAGACAGACAAGATGTTAGAGCACCGAAGGCCGGATGTAGTAACTTTTAGGAGGGACAAACAAGAGTGCCTAATAATCGACGTGGCAGTGTCAGGAGATTCACATATCATCAATATGGAAGCCTAAGAACTGAGATCGCTAAGATGTGGTAGCTACGAGAGTCAAATATAAAGGTTATCCCTATTGTCATCGGAGCATTGGGTTCAATACCACCCAATCTGAAAACCTTAGAAATAGCCTACAATCTAGATGTATTGCAAAAGTCGGCATATTGCGTAAAGTATTGTCCGTCTGAGGTCCTTGACAAACAGTACAAACCCCTGGTAGACACATTATCTTCAATCAACAACCTCACGATACTGTACACTGTGCAACGCATATAATAATAATAATAATAATAATAATAATAATAATAATAATAATAATAATAATAATAATAATAATAATAATAATAACAATAATAATAATAATAATTGTTTCAAATTTTGAGACCAAGACCACCACTTTTTAGAGGGAGGAAAATATTCGATTACATCGACTCTAACACCTGACAGGTACTTTAGTTTATCGACTTCAAAATGATGAAAGACAATGCTTGTATCACACTTTACTCGTCTAAATGTTTACCCATCACCATTGCCAACAACATAGGTATTCTTAACACAAGCGATAGCATGTGTCAAGACACGTTTCACATATGTGATGGTATGCGTGTATATTAGATATATATATATATATATATA
>NC_068993.1:45237025-45238200 GCF_001194135.2 Octopus bimaculoides | reverse complement strand
TATATATAGGCTGCTGGTATTAAATAATGTACTAAACGCTAAACGCTTACAGTATGCAGATTAGTGGCTCCAGTTCACTTTAGCTACTGGATTTGTTGAACATATAAGCATTAGTTGCTTGTTTGTCTGGGATTGGTCAAATGAGGTAGACACTTCTGATGAGAACACAATAAGGTTCGAAAATTGATGAAGGCTGTTCGTCTAATCTCCAGAGAAATATTTAAATTTCCCATGTTTATATTTCTGCTAGGTGGACTTACACACGTGTGTGTGAGTGTGAGTGTGTGTGTATGTCTGAGTGTTTGCAGAAAGTGTACCAATGTTCAACTGGTACTCATTTCATTGACCCCTGCGAGTTAAAGTCGACCTCGGCGGAATTTGAACTCAGAACGGAGCGGCAGACGAAATACCGCGAAGCATTTCGCACAGCGTGCTAACGATTCTGCCAGCTCACCGCATTAATAACATTAATAACAATAATAATAATAATAATAATAATAATAATAATAGGAGCAAAATATGTAATTACTGTCTGTGTTTACTTTATTGGCATATGCTTGACAGTCTGAACTTGTGCCAGTCGGACGGGCAAATATCTTAACAGAGCTATTTTCTCGGTGTCTTATTAACACTTGCTATAGCTAAATATCAAATCAATACATTTGTTTGTTTTCGTTCTCGTAAGGCAGTATTGCTAGACTTTCTTACCCTCAGCTTTTTCCTTAGTTAAACAACTCAGAATGCAGTTAGCCAGACGTTCTAGCATCTTGGAAGTAGCAGTGTGTTTATTAGGCGAAACACAACGTTACTCAGTCATCAACAAAAGCAACCACAACAGCAGCAACAACGACTGGCGGACCAATACGACCACCACTATCAAGAGAATTAACACTTCTATTGTCTTATCGTTGACCTTAGCACCGCCTGTAAAACGAGTTTCAATATTTACATAACTGGTGTGAAGGACACTTGACAAGATTTGTAATTAATTTTTATTATATATGCGTGCATACATACACTCAGCGGCACACGCTTGTATGTATATTGTGGGTGTGAGTATGTCTATGTGTCTATGTACATAAGTATGTGTACGCACTCAGGTGTGTGTGTGTGTGTGTGTGTGTGTGTGTGTGTGTGTGTGTGTGTGTGTGTGTGTGTGTGTGTGTGTGTGTGTG
>NC_068993.1:45235094-45236156 GCF_001194135.2 Octopus bimaculoides | reverse complement strand
CAGTCAGACAGACAGACAGACAGACAGACAGACAGACAGACAGACAGATAGATAGATAGATAGACAGACAGACAGACAGATAGATAGATAGATAGATAGATAGATAGATAGATAGATAGATAGATAGATAGATAGATAGATAGATATCAGTGTTTCTTAACTGTCGAGTGTTCCCAAAGTTTCTTCATAATGTTTAGGATGTTTCCATTTCTATGACGGTACCCTCCGATGTTCGTCACGAAATCAAACACTGAAGCTACTGAGATGGCTCTTCTGTCATTTTACAAATATGTGCGTACAAATTGATAAAATAATTAGAAACAGAGCTCATACTATATGCAGCCGCTTCTTGAAGCATCTTCCTCGTCTCCTGGTTCTTAGAAATTAATTGATTGCAGCGTTGTCATACTCAACTTAACTTTTCTACTGGCACAATCAATGAAGACCGCTTACATTCACACGCTTGATTTCAAGTAATACAAATACCATCGAAACACAATTCAAATAATTCATTTTCATTTCTAACAATCGATTATTGCTTGAAAGCCCAATTTTTGTTTGTCTTAGAATTTGCCTGTTTAAACTTGTATGCCTCCTACGAATTCTCTACACCCTAATACTATTTGTCGTTTACGCACGTGGCTTAGTGCTTAGAGTAGTCGGCTCGCGATCGTAAGGTAGTGAGTTCGACTCTCGGTCTTTTGAGCAAGACCCTTTATTTCACTTTGCTCCTGTGCATATGTATATATGTTTACGTATGAGTTGGATAACTAAAATATTTATGACTTGCTGCTGCTGTTGAACCCCGGCTCAGTCCGGATAGAACAGACCTGTGATCAGAGATGTTCCCGCTTTGATCATCTCATCTTTTTCTGTATCTCATGATAACATTGTCAAATAAGTTCTTCTGTTTTTTTTTTTTGTTTGTTTTTTTCTTTTTTGAAGGTATTATTTGAAGAAAATTTTGCCCTTATTTTTAGCTCATCAAAACGGGTTACAGAGTTCAATATGACTGGTTCAATATTATTGCTTAGGGCTGCGTAATATATATATATATATATA
>NC_068993.1:45225799-45234141 GCF_001194135.2 Octopus bimaculoides | reverse complement strand
ATAATAATAATAATAATAATAATAATAATAATAATAATAATAATAATAATAATAATAATAATAATAACAATAATAATAATAACAATAATAATAATACCAATAATAATAATAACAATAATAATGATGATGATAATGATGATGATGATGATGATGATGATGATGATGATGATGATGATGATAGGAGGAGGAAGAAGAGAGAAAAAGAAGAAGAAAAAGGAGAAGAAGAAGAAGAAGAAGAAGAAGAAGAAGAAGAAGAAGAAGAAGAAGAAGACGAAAGGAGGAAGAGATGGGTGACGACTTCCATGACGGTGACAATGATCATGGTATTGTCGATGACGATATTAATAATCATCATCATCATCATCATCATCATCATCATCATCATTATTTTTATGACGATGATGACAATGATGCTAATGATGATGATGTTGACGACGATGATGACGAGAAGGAGGAGGAGGATAATGTAGTAGTAGTAGTAGTAGTAGTAGTAGTAGTAGTAGTAGTAGTAGTAGTAGCAGTAGTAGTAGACAAACACAAGTATGCAAATACTTAAGAATCAATAAACAGTGTACAACGAGCGTACAGACGAAAGAAACGATTAGGAAGGAATGTCAATTATTGGTGCATTAAATTAATACCTAATGACACAGATAAATACGAAAAACAAAATATAAAATAATAGGTATCAATACTCTAGTTGTTCCAGTTTAAAATTATAGTTAGAATATTCTCGATTGGCTGCTGAATGCAATGACATGATTTGACAGAAAGAACAAGAATATTAATGGCTGCAGTTAGAATTTAAATCTATCCTCGTTTATCACGGATGTTTGGTTAGAAACGTGATATATGAACGTGTAATAAACGAATAATAGAACATATGGGGAAATAGGTTTCGTTCTGAGACATCAAGATGTCCTGTGCACTGCGGGTGGTCGCTGCGTGATGGAGCTCTGATGGTCGAAGCAGAATCTTTGGGTGATCACGACCCGTGTTATCAGAGATCAATTCATGATAAACATAGCACAATTCACAATTGAGCGTACCGTGTTGTCCTTGATCAGTGATGAATATATCAGTGATAAACGAGGACAGATGTACTACCCAAAATCTGTTATAGAATTGTTATGTTTGCTACTAATACAGGATGCATCTAGAAATCTGTTGTAAAATATTCTCTGTACAAAGTACATAAATATCTAGTAAAGAATAACAGAAAATTGATGCAAATAGCTACAGAACACGTAAAGCAGAACAAAACGAAAAGTATTTTCTTTCTTCAAAGAAGCTAACAAATACAAAACAGTGACTAAGAAATAGAAAAACGATAGCCATGCCTGCAATCACAAACAGCTTCAATATTATTGACTGATCCGCATCTGAGATCAGCAAAGGTAATGTCAAAAACAGAAAGCTGATGACAATGCATCGTACGCATCACCAAAAAGTAAACGTAGGTCGACTATAACTTCTTTGAAATGAAGGCGGTCGGGAGTTAATGTAACCTGAATTCGCATTGAAAATTTCAACCTCGGGACTTTCTGCCCACTTGCAACAAGCAAATGACTTGATGTTAAATTTGGTTCTGAAACATAAAGATACCAAACGGTTGCACTCAATGACGAAAAACGAAATAATAGTCCTTCGGGAAATGCAGCTAGACGAACTACTACCCGGAGAAAATGTGCCCCTAGTTGAAGAGGCAAAACAAATAAAAGAAATATAACTAAGTAAACAAGCCCCCAATACACTAAGAAATAGTGAGAAAAAAATCTACTGCATAGTAAATACCCGATTAGAGACAGGAACCCTGACCAAAGCCTTACCTATCAGAGGCTGACGTGTTTTGGTCTTTAGCCGGAAATTGATGGGTATGTTATTGCTCCTCGAGATCAGCATGTTGCAACTAGGAATTACTAAAGTAATGTTCTAAAACAGGAAAACAGCGCATTGTGCCTCACATGCGGGAACAGCGACAGGCAGCTGCCCACACAATCTCTGGATACAGCTGACTGGCACTAACATAGTGTTTGCAAATACATGAAAGGGCAGCTCAGTACATACACAGTTTAATAAGCCGTATATACAACATTCCTCACAACGATAGTTGGTGGGAATACAAACTACCACAATTTGTCCAGAATGCTGAAATTGCTATCCTCTGGAATTTCAGCGTTTAGAATGATCGGCAAATTCAGGCTAACCGATTAGATATTGTGAAAAATCATGTTGAAAGTTCGTTTTTATGGTTGACTAAAATACATCTCTGAAAACGTTTGAGAAATTTAGCAGTTATAAGCACTTCAAGATAGAAATCTTATCAGACGGGTAGTGTCACTTTGATGGTATGAGCTACTCTCTCACTCAATAATAATAATAATATGACTGTACCCTGTGATGTTTGTCATAAAATCAACACGACTCTTCTCCCAAAAGTTGTTATTGGGCTTTACAGACTTCGAACTTGAGCATCTCAAATAATAAACTAAAAAACAGAAGTAAGAGAATGCCTTCAATGTGATCTTTTGAGAAGTTAAATATCAACATGTCTGATTAGATAACAGGAGTTGGTAAAGAGTAAGAATAAGCAAAAACCATTATCGCTTACGCTTTAGAAAATAAAACACTAAACAGAGACAACTCAACAAGAATACAGCAATGAAAAAACAGCAGATATAACAGCAAACATCCGGTAGTAGTGGAAAATTTCGAAAGGAATGTTTACGGAACAACGAATCGTAATCCCAAAGATCAAGGAAGGCCACCGCTTCAAAGAAGACATCGGACTAGACAACGAAGCAATCTGAAATATCATGAGTTAGATGAAAAGAGCGATGAACTTACTAGAAACCAACCAGCTCATATATGAGGTCATTTTAACTAACAGATATTCGAATGAAAAGATTGAGTTAGCAACAGCAACAATAGAAAATGAAGATGAAACAGGAAGCAGCCAGTTTCAAAAGAGAAAATCGAGAACGAAATCAGGAAACTGAGATGAAAGATATCACCCTTCAGTGGAATCGAGAAAGGTTCCAGTGCCAAAAAGAGAAAAAGAAAAAAGTGCAACGATAGTTCAACATCACACAGAAGGATAATATTCCGTTGATTAAAGAGACACTAGAAGAACAGATTCAAGCAAATCACAGAGATTAAGGAAATTGGACAAGAAGAATAACTTTTTCAACCAAATCAAGATTCCTAAAGATCCCAAGAAAATGCCAAGATCTACCGTGAGCTAAGCTAGAAGATAACCGTCAAGGAACCATCACTATCAATGAAGTAGAGGAATTCTGAACATGCGGGGAAGACAAAACAAAAAAACAAAAACACACAATGAAAGAGCTACATGGATCCAACATCAACAGGACCAACGCAAAGATATAGAGAGCTAAAAATAGTTTATTGCAAGAGCAGTTGTTACCAATGCCTAAATCTAGAATAAGAATTAACTTCGACTTGTATCTACTGCAATTTTTTAATGTGTTGATAATCACCTTCGTACTAACCTCTATTGTGGCTATTGTCATTTCACAAAACCTATTGTGCATCATTGCGGTAGAGGCCGAACTATGCAGAACAGAATTTCCTCAATACTAAGTCTTTTTACTAGGAATTGTTTTATATAGCTATGGAACGGAACGATGAAACTCATGTTTGTAAATTGATTAAATTGTACAACTTAGATTACTTCTGTCTCATATTGCATTTCTTTCCTTTTAACACAATTTGTTAGGATTCGTGGTCAAGGGGATTCACTGACTCCCTTAGCATTATGTGACATTAGGCGTTTGCTACTTTAAGCTACTCAACAAGTGATGTTAAAGATAGCTGGGGATTTACTGTCCAATAATTGTAAGGCATTGCTGGAGTCCAAGTTACTCTTGTACCAATCCTATACTGGAGTCAATTTTCTTTTTCCTTCAAACTTTTTTGTATCTGTCGGTCTGATTGTCTCTCTTTCTGGAAGATATCTCAGATCTGGAGAGGAATCGGCTGCGCAAGAACTAAAAAGAATCAAGACACGCTGTATTTGAAAAACGATATCTTACGACTTCATCAAGGTGTTGAAGGTCTGGTCTAAGATGCAAGGTGTGTGTGTGTATGTATGTATGTATGTGTGTGCGCGTGCGTGTGTGCGTGTGTGTGTATTTGTATGAGTAGACAAATGAAAGAAAGTGGCACTCAACACATTTGATAGAAGTTACATGCTTAATAACAGTTTGACTCAGATCCACGCAACTTAAACGTTTTAGACTAGTATATATTTTTAACACGTTCCTGTTCACCCGATCGTGAATAGCATTCGGTGAGATATTGTCTCAGAAAACTTTTCCCTATACGAGACTCGTAGACTTTGTGTGTAAAGACAAATACAACTCCAGGACAATGTCTCGGCATGATTTCGTCTCTTCGGTAATGACCTAGATAGTATAAGTCCGGTAGTCTGCCGATATCATTGTCACACATTGACCTTGAGCTCTGCTGTGCATTCACACTAAGTTTTAACCTTCTAGCTCACTTCTACTATTTACAGCAGTGCTTGGAAGGAACGTGTGTAGCGTGTGATCGTCGCATTGATAATGACAGAGAAAGCTGAGCAGAGAATTTGCATCAAATATTTCCAAAAGCCTACTCATACCTGCTAAAAGGCCTACGCAAAGTTTTCAAAAGTTTTCATCGTTCTCGATACAATCAAGGAGATCTTGTGCAACTGAAACACGAGTGTCCTATTTGGTCAGCTGAAAGCAGTTTTGGCACAAACTTGGCAGACACGCATCTCATACGTAAATCTTCAGTGATAATGGACTGAACTGAACCATAACTAATCTGCATATCTGATAACTCACAGATGGTGATTCAACGATTTCCCCTCACAGTGGCACGCATATCTGTTATGTTTTTCTCAGTTCTGCTGGCTGCAGGTCTTCCAGAACGTTCGTCAATATCGACATTTTTCGGCAATCTTGAAAACGTCTGAACCTCTCGTACACTTGTGTGCGGCTCATACACTCCTCTCCATACACTTTCTGCATGCTTACATAGGCCTCTGAGCAGGTATCGCCTTGATAACTTTCTTTGTCATAGTCAATACGATGATCACCCGTTACACACCTTCCTTCTAAGCATTGCTGTAAACAGCGGAAGTGAACTAGAACGATAAAACTTAGTGTGCATGCACAGCAGAGTTTAAGGTCAACCTGTGCCGAGCGGCTTCCCTCTGCGTGCTTTAACATCGTTACTATGGTAACAACAGTCCGGATACTTATTCATCAGACCTTATACATATATATATATATATATATATATATATGCACATACGCATACATACATATTATTATAGCATATATCCACATCCACATACACTCTCTGTTTCTATAGCTCACCTCATTCGTCATTTGTTTAATTCCTCCTCTAATATCCATCTCTCTTACTTTCTCTTTCCTTCTATCTATCAATCTATCCTTGTCTATCTCTATCTCCCTCTCTCTCTCTCTCTCTCTCTCTCTCTCTCTCTCTCTCTCTCTCTCTCTCTCTCTATCTCTTCGATGTTCCAACAGTAGTATAGTAGAAGAAGAAGAAGAAGAAGAAGAAGAAGAAGAAGAAGAAGAAGAAGAAGAAGAAGAAGAAGAAGTGGTGGTGGTGGTGGGGCGCGAGGGAGAAATCAATAGCATTAGGCGGAACTGGAACTAACGGGGAGTGTCACCTTCTGTGTGTAATGACTAACTACGCGCCATACCTTACTCCCTCTAATACGCGATGCAAACTACACGAATCATTAAAAAAGCAGAATAGCTCAAACACATACTCATACAAGCCTGCGTACACATACACATACATAACTGGATGCATAACTGGGAGTAAAGACACACAAACAGACATGCAAATACAATATATACAAACATAGAAGCAGGAGCTACACATACACACACATACATATATAGACGGCATAAACAGACAAGCACCATACACTTAAAAAAACACATGCAAAGAAATATAAAGCGATAAAAAACATGCATGTGTGTGTGTATGTATATGTGTGTGTGTGTGTGTGTGAGTGTGTGTGGTATATATACAAATACCGATAAAGATACAAAACATACTACACACACGCACATAACATGCATACCATACAAGACACACACACATAACGTACAAGACGTAATAAACACAAACACAAAGAATGAAGTACACGCATATGAACACATACAAAATATAAACAATACACACACATAATTACTGATACAGATACAGAAATAAGCACACACACACACACACACACACATATGTATATATATATATATATATATATATATATATATATATATATATATATATATATATATATACATGTATATATCCCAAAAATACATACACTCACACAAATATTCAGTCACGCTCTTAAATATAGTGTCATACACACATTCATTGTATGTCATCAGGTGGTGCACGTTTACATCCTACATCTATTTTGGGGTACTTCCTGTGCTTTACAGCGTTCCTTTCGCTTTTCTGCACTTAAAGCTGGCCGTGGTATTTTGCTCTCTAATTCACACGTTTGACGTGAATAATAACCGTTTTCTACAAGTGGGGTTACTGGGATATGGAACTCTTTCTTGAATAATGCTGCTTGGTTTTAATTTGATGGAGTATATCTGAAGTTATAACATTGGCGAAGCGAGGTCTTCTGTTTTTGTTAGGTATGTATCCATCCTGAAGTGGTAATAACTGAGCAGACTTTGTAGATCTTGAGATTCTTCTCTATCCCTGAGTGTGACACTTTTGAAGCCAACTATGGTGTTGACAAGTTCTTTTTTGTTTAATTTGTCTTCAAGCAACATGACTGATTCTTACATCAATAGCTTCCTTTCTTATATCGCTTCTATTTTGCTAGTAAGAAGTTGTTTTTCTTTTTTATGAAGAAGCTATATGCTCTCTTATGAAAAATTTGGCAATTCTACCAATCCCTGGTACCCTTCAGCTCTTAGTTTTGTTTATAGCAGTAGTAATCTCAGAGTGTCATGATATCCTCCGTAAATATAAATCTTTGGACTCCTGGACACCAACACCTAACTAATGTGTCAGGGGCACGGAGAAGAAGAGATTTTATTCACTTCCGTTTGAAATATTCAAAGTATTCTGGGGGGAAAAATTTAGCTAATTATATCCAGAAAATATGATCAAAGAAAAGAAACAGATAGATTAATAAAGCGAATTATATCCTGTCCCTTATGAAAACTGAACGTTAAATCCTAAATATGAAATTAATGAATGATTTAAAACATATAGTTGAAAAGGATAAAAAAAAATATATGCACTGTATTTGACGACATATACGACGCGCATTTTTCCAAGATAAAAACGACTCAGAAATTTACCCCGGGTCCTATATTCAAATTTAGGCCTCCTAGAAGACAATTTCGACTCTGACTCTCGTTACTACCGGCTAATATTAATCCAGATGACCTCTTCTATCCAACCTGACTCCATAATATTAATATTTACTTAAATATAATTAGTAGTAGTAGTAATAGTAGTAGTGTAAAAGAAATTATCATTACAATAGGCAGGTGACGTTCGCTTGTACCAACTGATCCATTACGACTAAATTTGCTTAAACATTCCTACCAATAATCAATTGGGAACCACAGAAACAGGGACATAACTGAAAGCAAATACCAGTAATGTTAAAACGCCAACCTAGGAAACACATTAAAATTACGACCGCAAAGAAATATCTCCGCCATTGTAAAACCTTCTTTTCTTGAACCTAATATACCATTGCGTCTTTTATGCCACCTAATACGGTCGTTATAGTTAAACATAATTTCCGATTAGTTAAATATAGTTTCCGATTTAGACACAAAGCCAGCAATTTTTGAAGGAGAAAAGGATGTTAGGCGTTTCCATTGCCGCCAGTGCTTCACCTGGTACTTTATTTTATCGACTCCAAAGGATGAAATACGAAGTTGACCTCAGCGATTTTTGAAACAGCAAATACCGCAAGGTAATTTTTTTTCCCGACGTTCTAACGATTCTGTCAGTTAGCCACCATGAATTTGGCAGCAAAATAATAAAGCGTTAATGAAGCTGAAAAGTTGGTCAGTTGTAAAGTTGAAAGGATGAAGTGTAAAGGAATGTATATACATATCTCTACACCACAGTTTCTCTATAATTCTTTATAGTGAGAGATTTTTGCCTCTCTATTGAACGCTTCTATATGCGTGTATGAACGTGTATGTATGTATGTATGTATGTATGTATGTATAGAGAGAGTGGGGATAGACAGGAGGATATATATATATATATATATATATATATATATATATATATATATA
>NC_068993.1:45219075-45225355 GCF_001194135.2 Octopus bimaculoides | reverse complement strand
TATTATTATTATTTCATATTTGACCTTTGTTTTGCATTTGTACAAGTTGGATCCAAGTCTCACCCAGAGACCTCAAGAGACAACAATTATTATCATTATTATTATTATTATTATTATTATTATTATTATTATTATTATTATTATTATTATTATTAGGCGGTGAGCTGGCAAAATGCTTAGCGGTATTTCGTCCGTCGCTACGTCCTGAGTTCAAATTCCGCCGAGGTCGACTTTGTCTTTCATCCTTTCGAGGTCGATAAATTAAGTACCAGTTACATTGAGGTCGTTGTAATCGACATATACTCTCTCCCCAAAATGGCTGCCCTTGTGCAAAAATTTTAAACCATTATTATTATTATTATTATTATTATTATTATTATTATTATTATTATTATTATTATTATCTTCATCATCATCATTTTCATCATCATCATCATCATTATTATGTAAAAAGACAACAATTTAGGGTGGATAAGAGATAGGAAATATCCAGTATCATCATCTTTGTTATCTGCAGTTTCGTTGTTGTCGTTGCCTTCGTCATTATCATCATCATCATCAACATCATTCTCATCATCATGAGTATCATCAACAATAGCAACAACAATAATACATAGAAATAACCGACTACAGCAACAACAACAACAACAACAACAACAACATCAGCAACGCCACCATGATCAACATTCTGTCGTAGTCAGTTATTTTAAAAGTTACATACAACTCATCCACAGCGTTCGCAACACACATACAGGAACACGATAAAGCAAAATATCACACCAACATAATTAGCACAACCACAGGTCCTTGGAACCTGATGCAATCACAGGTACAACCACATGTACCACATTAGGCCAACAAAAACAAACAACAACGATGTGCATACAATATATTAGGTCCATGATCCATCAAGGATTCTGGCCCGTTCTTTATGGGGTTCTACACTTACCACAACAAACCACATTAATTAAACCTCTCTAATGAAACAAATGAAAATATTCAAAATGAAACACAACTTCGATATGAGCGGAGCAGTCTTTCATCTTACAACAGTATTTCATCTTTTAGCGCTTACTTGTTTCAGTCATTGGACTGCGGTCATGCTGGAGCACCACTGTGAAGAGTTTTAGTTGAATAAATCGACTCCTGTAATTATTTTTTGCCAAACTGCTAAGTTGTAGGCACGTAAACAAACCAACACCGGTCATTAGGCAGTGGAGCCTTACACAAGCACAAAGACACAAGGACACATACACACAGTCGCACATACATAAATACGCGCACACACACACAACACAAACACACATACACACAGCTATACATACTTACATACATACATGCATACATACGTACATATATATATGTATGTAAGTATGTACACACACGATGGGCTTTCACATATTAGTCGGCCCTGGGCTACAGCAGAAGACACTTGCTCAAGGTGCAACCTTCATAATCCCTCATATAAACTACGAGTACATTACACAGTGTTTTTCTTTCAATGTTGAGGGGATGGGGAGTATATTTTGAAATGTAAGGTGCACCGTTTTGATAATCATGCCATTCAGTCACGATGTGACATGTAAACAAAGTAATTACACAACAAGTTGGCATAAAAACGAGTGAATTTGACTGCAACTTTCACAGTACTTATCACTACATACGCACTAACGCCGAAACACCCAGAAGCAACTACAACAACCTAGAACACATTAACTACTGCAACGCCATTATAAAAAATAACACTGTTTCTTCCAGCCAGCACTTCCTGTCTGCACGGACAAACATTAAATATTAGCATGGACACAGAAATAGCTGTAGCATCGACAATTTCATTTAAGCCAAACGTTGCTACGAAGCGCATTCCATTAATGAGAATTTGAGAGAAGCAATTGCTACGCTCCAGCTGCGACCTCTCCCGTCTTCTGTCTGGTTCGATTGAATCTTGAGCCGACGAGGAAACCGTTACATAGACGCATGACCTGCCAGAAATAGCAGCCAAAAATCTTTAAATGACATTCTTGAGAAATGAAGTACACAATGGATAACATTATTCTGAGATTTGCAATACCACTGAGAAAAAGGTTAGATGCTTATGGATGGATTTCTATTATCATAGGTTTACTCAGTCAGAGCAAACTTGAGGCTACACAACAACAACAACAACAACAACAACAACAACAACAACAACAACAACGACGACAATGACAACAGAGGCAGTAGCAGGTTCACAGAAGTAGGCTGGATAACTGAGAGAGTACAACACACTCTTCAACACAAAGTACACAAACCGTACTCCATACAATTAATCGCCAACACAAAGTACACAGTATTACATTGTCACACAGTACTCCAAACAATTAATACCTAACAGAGAGTACACACTGTCACATAGAACTCCGTAAAATTAATACCCAACAGAGAGTACATACTGTCACCCAATACTCCAAGCAATTAATCTCAAACAGAAAGTACACATCGTCGTACTATCACACAGTACTCCATACAATTAATTACTAATGGAGAGTACGTACTATTTCACAGAACTCAATACAATAAATTACCAACTGAAAGTACGCACTGTCACGCTGTTGCACAGTACTCCAGTACTCTCCACAATTTATCATTCAAAAGGAGTACATAAAGCCACCCTGTCACACAGTACTTCGTACAATTAATCACTAACACAGAGTAGCCAATGCTACATTGTCACACAGTACTCCAAAGAATTAGTACCCAATAGAGAGTACACACTGCAACATAGTACTCCGTACAATTAATCATCAAGGGAGTACAAAATATCACACAGTATTCCATACAGTTAATCCTCAACAGGGAGTACACGATGTCACATTATTCACACAGTACTCCACACAATTAAGCCACAACAGAAAATACATAATACCAAACAGTCACATAATATTCCATACAATTAAACATTAACAGGGAGTCATGCTGCTCTTTGCTAGCAACAATCAATTTATTCCTAAAACAATAGATCTGTGAATTGTAGTTAGTCTGTTGATCGATGATTTATATGTTATAGTGTTGTTCGATCAGAGCTGACCTGCAGTTACATAACAATATCACAAAGAATAACATTAATTTTTATTTTCATTCTGAACATGGCCATTCATCAGGTAAAAGGCGGGGGTGAGTGTATAGTTAATGTAATCTACTTCCGTATATGACCGCAGGGGAATATTCAGCGCTACCGCAACAGAAGATCAGATGAATGACATTGTCATGTTGTCAAAAGGCTTCAGAATAACAGTAATACAAATAACAAACAATAATAACTAGGTTTTTATTTGGTTGATCTTCAAGTGGATAAAGCTATAAATGATAGCATGTAAATATATTAGGTTAAAAAACTCTTTGGATAGGAAAAGTCGAAGGCTGCCGGGGACATAAACTAGCAATGAAGGTTTACCATGAACTAGCAATTGTTATAACTTTGCCAGGGCCGTCTTAGCAACATTTATAGGCTCCCGTGCAAATCAATGCCCTGGGTTCTTTCATATCTTTTTTTTTTTTTTCTTTTGACAGTAGCACATCACACATGGGGCAGAAGTGGGTCCCTAGATCTGTGAGTGCTTCAGGCAAATCAATGCACTGGGCCTCTATAGTATATTTTTACAGCAAGCCTCGGCATTCATAAATGAAAATTGGGTTCCTAGAACACTAGGGCCAAGGCAAATCAATACACTGAACCCCGAAGTAGTATTCTTTTTTTTTTTTTGCAGCAAACCACAGCATACATGGTGAACTGAGCCCCTAAGCTCGTAAGTCTTTCAGGCGAATAAATGTCCTGGGCCCTATAGCTTTTGCTTGTTTTTGTTTTGTTTTGTTTGTTTGTTTGTTTGTTTGTTTTGACAGCAACACATTACACATGGAGCAGAATTAGGTCGCTATACCCGTCAGCCCCCAGGCAAATCAATGCTCTGAGCACTATAGTTTTTGTTGTTTTTTTACAGAAAACCACGGTATATATTTAGTAGAACGGGCCCCTAAACCCGCAAGGCTCCCGGACAAATCAATGCATAAGGCCCTATAGTATTTTTTGGCAGCAAACCACAGAATATATGGAGTAGAATTGGGCCCCTAAACCTGTGAAACCCTCGAGCAAATCAACGCATTGGGCCCTCTAGGTTTTTTTTTTAAGAGCAATTCACAGCGTACGCGAAGTAGAATTGAACCCCTAGATGCGTGAGACTACCGGGAAGCTGCCTAGTGAGCCTATGCTATTAAATGACACTGATCTTAAATCTCACTTCTGAGGGTGTAGGCTTTTGCAATACAGGAACACGAAATAAAATATCTGATGTACGAAAGCAATATTGTTTGCAGGTTAAAACACCTACATGTGACATGTGATGTAGATATAATTGAATTAATTGAATACAATGCAAATAAACTGCTGGATAGAGTTTAGATTTAGAAACATGTCGAGTAGGATGTATGTGTTCCGTGTGTAAAATAGACGTGATTGTGTACTCATCGCCTTAAGCATAACACACATTCGTAAATATAAACATAAACAAATAACTATATATATATGCGCTCGCGTGTGAGAAAGAGAGAGAGCACATATGT
This sequence comes from Octopus bimaculoides, assembly GCF_001194135.2. Classification (NCBI taxonomy): domain Eukaryota; kingdom Metazoa; phylum Mollusca; class Cephalopoda; order Octopoda; family Octopodidae; genus Octopus; species Octopus bimaculoides. Next base: position 45,220,759 of record NC_068993.1, on the reverse strand, counting down.
ATGTGTGTGTGTGAGTACATATGTATGTATGTGCGCGTGTGCTTGTATGTGTTTGTGTGAGAATCGTGCGTGTATAAATGAACGTGAGTATCATGTCTAAATTATGAGTTTATAATCACGTATATGTACATTCACCTATGTTAAATGTAATCAGAGCATTTATTTGACTATTCTACGAGTTAAACAAAGGTAACGCAAACACATGCACACAAACATACACGTATACACACATATGCATACACACATATATATATATATAATAATAATAATAATATAAATAATATATATATGCATATATACATACATACATGTACATACCCACATATATAGGTATATGCACACACACAGACACACACACACACACACACACATACATACATACATACGTATATATATATATATATATATATATATATATATATATATATATATATATATGTGTATGTGTGTGTGTGGGGGGGGGGTGTACATATATGTATATATACCCGCACAAGCAATCACACAGATAGATAGATAGAAAGGTAGATAGATAGATAGATAGATAGATAGATAGATTTTATCTGAACTACAACTTCACTGGATTATCGGAAATACAGCCTCGTTCTGAAACGTAAACAAAGTGGGTATACTACAAATTTCTTTTCTTTTTTTTTATTTGTCCATGATAAAAAAAAATACAGTATAAACGTGGTTAGTTTCTCGTAGTTTCGCTAGCTTTCAGTAGCAATAAGGTAATAATTTCTTTTTGGGCAGAGAAAACAGGTATTGTTTCACTACTTGAGGTGTAACAATTACAAGCTAAAACATCGATCCTGTTAACTGCCCAAGAAAATAAATAAAACCTGTTGTGTAACCACATTTTATATTTATTAAAACTAATTACCTCATGTTTCAAATTATCCTAAAATATTTTGTAACGAACAGTTAATAAATCAGTCAATTAATGAATTAACCAATTAATCCATGTCATCAGTGGATGCATTGTTATGTAGATTAGATGAAGCAGTTTGGTTCTAACAGACTTCATATATATTTTAGATAGTTATGAATTAACTCTTTTCTCTGAAGAAGAGACTGGCATTCTTTATCTGATGAAAGTCTCACAAGACTAGAAACTAGACAGGTTCTGTTGGAAATCATTTTGTTTATTTTTCACAATGAGGTTGAATTACATGTTTGTTAAAAGGACATATCTTGCATTTCGAAATTTTATAAGCATATATATAAATCATGGGCTCCGAACGAGAGAAAGAGCAATCAAAGCACGTAATCCGGTTTATAAACGTATATACGTATATGTGCGCGTGTATATACGAGTTATGCTTTCGAGCATGACTTACTAACAATAAGACTATACTCTAGTTCAAACTTTGCTTATTAAGTATTTTTCGTATTTCCCTGTTAATCCTTGCTTTTCTTTCAGTTTGAAATAATGTCATTTTTTAAACCTTTTATTCATTAACATTTCATGGCCATTTGTAGTATCATCATCAGAATGAAGTAATGATAATAGCGACTTATTCGTGCGTTTCGACTTGGGCCACAAGGTATGATGGAAATACTGTTATTACACAAAAAATTGTCAACGCTGGATCTTAAAATTATACAATGCTTAAGTCTAAGCAAAGTTCATGATTATTTTTACGTATGGTATATATATATATATATATATATATATATATAT
>NC_068993.1:45216703-45217493 GCF_001194135.2 Octopus bimaculoides | reverse complement strand
GATGTGAGTTCCCGTGTGTGTGTGTGTGTGTGTGTGTGTGTGTGTGTGTATATATATGTGTGTGTGTGTGTATGTGCGTGCGTGTGTGTGTATATATGTCTGTGTGTGCAGAACAGCACTACCTTGTTGGCTTTCTGCTGCAACATGGATGAGAGTGGAAGTTACCGCTGCTGCTGCTGCTGCTGCTTCTATCGCTGCTTCTATCGCTGCTGTTGCTGCTGCTGCTGCTACTGCTGCTGGTTGCTGGTTTTTGTTGATGGTGACAATGGTGGTGCTAGCTAGAGGGTAGACGGGTGGTTGGTAAAGTGGTAGGTTTCATGTAAACTCGGTGGTTACTGCGGTTGATCGAGCAGGCCTATAATCAAAGGCGTTTCAAATATGACCATCCTGTATAATTTGGGACATCGAAGATATCATGCGACTCTGAAGCAAATTTCACTACTATTTCTAACAGTTCGAGCAACCACTAGAGGCTCTCTCGTGGACTCTTGGTGATTATAGTAAGAAGTTGTGGTGGTGGTGGTAGTAGTGGTGGTGGTGGTTGTTGCTGTTGATGTTATTATGATGGTGGTGGTTGCGATTACAGTGGTTGTTGTTGTTGTTTCGGTGGTAGTGGTAGTGGTAGTGGTTATGATGGTGGTGGTGGAGGCGGCAGCATTGCTGGTGGTGGTGGTGATTGTTGCTGTTTACGATGTGGTGGTGATGAGTGAGGTAGTTGTGATGGTTTTGATGTCGGTGGGGATGGTTTGGGTAGCGGTGGTGGGGTTGGTTGTGAGGGAGTGTCGATGGT
>NC_068993.1:45215056-45216244 GCF_001194135.2 Octopus bimaculoides | reverse complement strand
GTGGTGGTGGTGCTGGTGGTGCTGGTGGTGGTGGTGATGGTGGTGGTGGTGGTGGTGGTAATATACGTCATAGTGATCGAAAAATCTCCGAAGTTTTTATTTGTTTTGGTATTCATCTTTGTTTAATAGAAAGTTGTGGAATGTGATAGATCTGAGAGAAGACAGGCAGACTGACAGACAGACAGACAGACAGACAAGCAAGCAGACAGGCAGGCTGGCAGACAGGCAGGGAGGCAGGCAGGCAGGCAGGCTGACTGACAGATATGGTGTGAGATAGACAGACAAACGGGGAATCAGAATGATAGACATACAAACAAATAGAGACAAACAGATGAAACTGAGACAGATAGATATACAGAGATATTTAGAGAGGTATTTTGAGACACAGAAAGACACCGACAATCAGAGAGACTTACAAGCAAACAGATAGGTATATATAGAGATATATTGAGAGAGACAGATAGTGACAGAGAGACTGGTTGACGTACATGAGAGACAGAGAGATAAGATTGACGTAGACAGAGATAAACGCTTGCATGGTGACAGGCAGAGTAGAAAATACAAATATACAGAGCGGGAGAGAGAGACAGAGAGAGACAGAGAGGCAGTGGGTAAGAGAATTGACAAAGAGAGAAACGGAAAGGAAGGAGTTTGTGACATGAAAAATGGACAGAAAAGTATCAGGATTTCGAAAGAAGTGGGAGAACATAAGAGAAAGATATAGTTGCTTTTCCTCATTGTTGTATGTCCATTATCTCTTCCTTCTCCCCTCTGCTGTCCTTTCACATATCAAACAGTGGGAAAGAAAAACAGACGATAAAGAAGGTAAAGAGCAATGATTTGAAGCAGTATAACGTAATCGTAGCGACGGAGCTAGATGTTACACCTAAGACATTCCTCCATCTTAGTATAGGCAGCAGCGAGGTGAGAGTTCGCCAAGAGGATAAGGAGGAAACGTTATAGAGATTTATAAGAGAAAAGGAGAGGGAGAAGATGCTAAGGTAAAAGAAAGAATGCGAAGAGGAAGGGAACATCGAATTAGTGTCAATGGATGGATAGATAGATAGATAGATAGATAGATAGATAGATAGATAGATAGATAGATAGATAGATAGATATTGCTTCTGTTTCTATCAACATAAAAGAGTGGAATGTATATATATATATATATATATAAGTTCTCAAGAT
>NC_068993.1:45207346-45214455 GCF_001194135.2 Octopus bimaculoides | reverse complement strand
GTGGAGCTTTAGGTGTTTTCGCTCTCAATAAAAACTCAAAATGCCCGGTCTGGGAATCGAAACCGCGATTCTATGACCGCGAGTCCGCTGCCCTAACCACTGGGCCATTGCGTCTCCACAGTTATGTGTAACCTTAACACAATTCTCGGGTAGAACCGATGTAAAATGATGTTGCAAGGCTGTACCTATTGAAATACAACTACAATACCAGGTGTGTATCCGTCACTACAAGGTGCAAGCCTTGTTGCTGTGTGATAGCTTGTATCATTCCATGATCCTGACAGCTATGCCAGCGGAGTGCAAGCTCCCTGTAGGGTCTCCCCTGCTGGACTGGTCAAAGGATAGGAGCTGGACTAATATGACCATCTCTTTCCAGTAGTAAAAATGGGTTTGCGTTGAGCCATTGATCCATTGATACAGAAAAAAAAAGCAAAGCTACAGAAGCATTGATAACAATTCAAAACCAACAAAACCTGGGAGAACTTCCCTCAGGGCAACATGAATGACCCTCATACAGAGGAAGTGGCCTTAAAAAGATAATCCAAAATCAAGAACCCTAGTAAATAGTCGTTGATGGTCAATGCTGGATAGGGAGCAGAAGGCTTAAAAAATAACTTCTGGCAAGTTTTTGTCCACCCTATTTCATTCAGAAAGTATGGAACATTTTCCCCAAGATTTCACGCATTGAAATTGAACTCAAGAAATCATGCTTGCGAACCGAACTTCTTAACAATTCAGCCACACTGCTTCTATCGATCAATATGTATATCGGATAAAATCTGAAAGTTAAGGAAAGTATAGATAGTCTGTGCCTGCAAACAATTAATCAAGAGTTTATAAGAGTTTATTAAGTTTAATTACTATGGGGAGCTGAAAAATCTAACGTTTCAGACTTTTGTCTTTTATCAGAAAATGAAGTAGTATGAAAAACGTAAGTTGAAGGCAAATAAATGCGTGTGTATATGTCTATATGTCTGTATGTGTGTAAATACTTAACACTATGACGGTTTACATTGTGATGTCAGACATATTTGTCAATACTGCCATTTTCATTGATAATTTGCTCAAGTATAATATTTCTTTTTCCGCCTACTTTTTCCACTTGATATAACGCTTAAAGACACCGGTAAATAAATGAGTATTGTACTTTGCTACTATTAATACTGCTTATTTTAACCAAACAGAACCATAAATACAGTAATCTATCAATACTTTCAATCACAAAACACCAGTATGGCCTTTTTTCCAGACTCTTGTATTATTTTCCATCTTATATTTGATAAGGTGGATTTTTTCCGAAATACAATAGAAGCATTAAATAGCCTACTCTCTATTTTTATTTATTAGTATCACCTTACATATTTTGGCTTATCTTCTTATCTGCATTGCTTAATTTCTTTTTCAATATTTGTATCATTTACATCAATAAATATTGCTATCTAGATCTGCCTCGGATTTTGTGAATAACTTCAGGTCGTCTATGAATAGCCAATGATTCAGTTTTCTCTTACCTCTTCCCAGGTCATACCCAAAATTTGTTTTCTGTAGTATTTCACTCAAGGGGATCATTCCCAGCACGAATATCAGTGGGGAAACACTGCCCCCTGGAAGATTCCTCTCTTGATTTACACCTTTGATTTTATCATTATTATTATTATTATTATTATTATTATTATTATTATTAATTTAAAGGCGGCGACCTGGAAGAATCATTAGCAAGCCAAATGCTTGACGGTATTTAGTCTGTATTCACTTTCTGAGTTCAAATTCCACCGAGGTTGACGGCCTTTCATCCTTTCGGAGTCGATAAGTACCAGTTGAACGATCCCATTGATCGTTGTAATCGACTTACCCATACCCCCAAAATTACTGGCCTTGTGCCAAAATGTGAAATCATTCTTCTTATTATTATCATTCATATACTCACAACAGATTAGACTGTTGGAAAAATAAAAATTCCTTACATCGGACTCCAAAAAGTAACCTTAGATGCCAAGAACCCTCCTAAGTATCCTAGCTGTTCCTAATAACTCTGTTTTCTGCAGCTGTACTAAACTGGATTTTATGCCCATTTCCTCTATCCATCTGTTCAAATCTTTAGGGATAATTCCTAATGCACCTATAACTACTAGAATACATTTTACTCGCACTTTTCAAAATCTCTGTACTTCAATGGCTAGGTCCTGGTACTTTGCTATTTTACTATACCTCTCATATTGATTTTTTCATCATTACCTCCACCAAGGAAGGAGGTTATGTTTTCATCGGTATTCGGTGTTATTATTATTATTATTATTATTATTATTATTATTATTATTATTATTATTATTATTATTATTATTCAGTAGTTTTATTTTTATAATTTGCTTTCACTTCACTACCGAGCGCAGCTCTGTGTGCCTTGGGTATGTGTTGTGGTTTGCTGTGATGCTCTTATGGTTACTGTATTGAAAGTGTTTTGCATAGGATGTGTGCAGTGCCCAGTAGTGCAATTTTCTGTAATATTATTATTTAAGACTTCACAAAGTATCCAATATCGTGAGGTTGTTGATTGAAGATATTGTCTACCGGGGGTTTAGACTATCTATCAAGTCACAACAAGGACCTCAGACATACAGTACTTTAGGCAATATTCGTGCAGCTCCAAGTAATGCCAATTTTTTAAATACACCAAGATTGTGGGGTATTTCTAAAGTTTCCACATGTTTTTTCAGGTTGGGTGGTACTGAACCCAATGCTCCGGTGACAACAGGAACAACCTTTATGTTTGACTCTCGTAGCTTCCACATCATAGCGATCTCAGTTTTCAGGTTTCCATATTCAATCTTTTCTCTTTCTTTCATGATAATATATTGATCTCCTGACACTGCCACGTCGATTATTAGGCACTCCTGTTTCTCCCACCTAAAGGTTACTATATCCGGCCTTCGGTGCTCTAACACCTTGTCCGTCTGGAAGTCAAAGTCCCAGAGGATTTTTGCCTTTCCCTTTCTGTCCATTACCTTTTCCGGTGTATATTGGTACCAAGCACCCGTTACCTTGTATTCATACCTCCGGCATAGTAGCCAGTGAAGGTTTGGGCTACACTGTCGTGCCTGCGCTTGTACTCTTTCTGTGCAAGACTTTCACAAGCTCTGCTAATGTGAGTCACGCTTTCAACCCTCTACCTACACATTCTGCAGAAGTTCGTTGCACTTGTGTGGTATATATCCCTTTTCACTTAGTTGGTATTCAATGCCTGATCCTGGGCAGCAATATTTAGGTTTTCAGAATTCTTTTTTAGATCACCCTTGCTGAGCCACCTCCATGATGCTTCCTGATCTTTTAAGTTGTTTCTTTTTTCACGGTGGAACTGACCAACATTATTATTATTAATTTAAAGGCAGCGAGCTGACAGATTCGTTTGCACGCCGGGCAAAATGCTTAGCAGCATTTCATCCGTCTTTATGTTCTGAATTTAAATTCTGCCGATGTAGACTTTACCTTTCATCCTTTCGGGATCAATAAAATATGTATTAGTTGAGCACTGTGGTCGATGTAATTGACTTACTCCTCCCACCGAACATGCTGGCCTTGTACCAAAATTTGAAACCATTATCATTGTTAATTTATAAAGATTGATGCGACTCTTTACGAAGGTAATTAAGTAATAAGATGAGTGCGATGAGATTTGCAGTAGATAGAAATTGACTCTGTTATTGAATTCAGTGAAATGAACAGTATTTCTGGTTCAAAATATATCATACAAAGGTTATAACATGCTAATGTAATTAGTATATATAACTCTTATCCTCAGGTTTGTTGACAAGTCTTTTCAAATCCCAAGAATTTCTCTCAAGGTTCTGGCAGAATACAGAATGACACTTGCATGCAAGACAACAATACATGTTTCAGATCCAATATTCTTTAGCCCTACAGGTTTTGATGTTGTATTAAGTGCACAATTATTGCCCTTGTTTTCCATATCTTCACCTCGCTGGTTAGTACCTGATATTTCTCCGTTTCCTCAATCCCTTTTTTATTCACCCTACTATCGTATGGTATTGTAACGTTTATGATTTTACATTTTGTTGTTTGTGAGGATTTTTTTTACCCTTTTCCGATATCTAATTTTCTTCCACAGTATGGTCAATCGCTTTAGAGAAATCTCATTAAATCTGGTAACAATCATTCACCGTCACAGCCTCTACCTTGTGCTCATACTAAGTTTCTGTCACTTCGAATCCCCAATTTAAGCTAATATTCAAATGCAATCTTTTACCGATTTAGCTTTGTCTGCTATTACACTCTTTTGCGCTTGCTTACTGCATTCACTTAGGAGATGGTCATCGCTTTCGTTTCCTCACCCACACATTCAGCATTTGCTGTCCGAGCCTTATCAATCTTCATCTTGTGTGTGTGTGTGAGAAACGCGCACGGCTTGCAGATGATCGACAAACAAAGAAAGCTCGACGTGCACCTGAAATCGAACATCAAAGGAATGCACGACTTGCAGACAGCCAACAAAGAATGTCAGCTCGAGGTGCAGCAGAAAACGAAGATCAAAGAAACGCACGATGTGCAGCAGAAAACGAAGATGCGAAACGCGCACGGCTTGCAGATGATCGACAAAGAAAGCTCGACGGGCACCTGAAATCGAACATCAGAGAAATTCATGACGTGCAGACAGCCAACAAAGAATGGCAGCACGACATGCAGCAGAAAACGAAGGCGAAAGAAATGCACGACTTGCAGTTAATCGTCTTCGAAGAGCATCATATCGTATGCAAGAAATACCACAAGGAACTACAAATAGACGTGAAAATGACCGAATCAGGCACAACGAAGGTAGGTCACGTCAGCAATGGCGTCTTGCTGCTTTCAATTACAACCCCAATCATTGCTATAAAATTGGCTCACTGTCTCACCAATGCTATTACTGTGGTGGTAAAAAATGGTTAAATGAACCTCCCGGGTTATACTGCAGAAGGGAGGAAATTATGCTACCTTTCTTTCCTAGCCTTCCTGATGAACTGAAAAATTTTCTTCGTTGAACTTCCCCGCATTCAAAGCATTTGCTACAAAAATTAAAACACTAAAATAATGCTTTCCAAATGACTTCATTTCGGGCAAATATTGTGAATGAGAAAGGATCCATGCTCACGTTCAAAATCCAAGGCAAGTATATCATCGAATTGGTAGCATTTTACCACTAGAAAATGAAGACCATAAATTTTTGCAAGTTTATTTCATTAACAATATGCAAAAGCAAGCTGAAACAAAGTATAATCTTGATGAACGGTTTCAATTTGACATAATACAACTTCAACAAATGCTTCATAACAATGATAATTATATCAGGAGTTTCAAATATACCCTTGATAATACACAAAGCAGAAATGTTCAATTGGTGATGAATTCTGATGGATGGGCCCCCAACTGAGCATTCACGGCGTTTCAATGCACCAGAGACTAATGAGGTTGCTATAATTTTAGCAGGTGAACAAACTGGAAATGGGATATAATTATAAAGCGTAGAGATTGTTCCATTCAACGAGTAAGTGATACACATCGTTCCTATAATGCTCTACAGTACCCGCTGCTTTTTTCCATATGGAACAGATTGATATCACTTTGGTATTCCTCAGACAGGAGAAAATTCTAGAAAAACCGTATTGTGTATGGATTTTTATGCATTTCATCTTATGTTTAGACACTTCAGTTTTAATTTATTGCATCGAAGTAAGGATTTACTTCAATTTGTTGTTGACGCGTATGCCAAGATTGAATCAGAAAGACTTGCCTATGTAAGAACACACCAAAAAGAGCTTTGGGTTGCTTCTTACATTCACTTACGGGGCCACATAAACAATGATGGGTATGGAAATAATCTGGGGCAATTGTGTATCCTTCCATCGTAAGTACGAAAATATGGTAGACCAGATTTATTTATAACTTTTACATGTAACCCGAAATTGCGTGAAATACAAGAGGAACTCTTTCTTGATCAACGAGCTCGTCATAGACATGATCTCATAACACGGGTTTTTCACTTAAAATTAAATAAGATGATGCTCTTCTTTTCAAAGTCATATATCTTTGGGGAAATTCGCTGTTCCATGTCTACAGTGGAATGGGAAAAAAGGAGATTACTTCATGCCCATATTTTTCTTTGGCTATGCACAAAAATTAACTCAAATCAAACTGATTCTATAATTTCGGCCGAAATTCCTGATCCTGCCATTGATGCGACACTTCATGACATTGTGGTATCTCATATGGTTCATAACCCTTACTGAGTCAGAAGTAATGCTGCTAAACACTGTCCGATGTGCTAACGGGTTTTCCAGTTCCGAGAATGTTTGCTTGAAAATGCATTCTTGACGTATTTTGTGAGCCAACATTGGGGTTGTAAATTAATTAAACTTGATTAAAATACACGAGAGAATTATAAACAACAGTATTTTAGTTTAGTTTCACCATGAGGAGAAGACGAGTATGTAAGGAGCCGGGGAAGATATTGTCTAAAAGGATTGTCATTTATGATTGTCCTGACAGCCTAATATATCTTAATTAAGTTCAACTTTTTTACACATGTACTGTTTATTCTATAATACTAGCAACTGGCACTCCGTCAGTTGCGACGACCAGAGTTCCAGTTGATTCGATCAACGGAACGAGTCTATTCGTGAAATTAACGTACATGTGAATGAGCACTCTACAGGCACTAGGCGACGAGCTGGCAGAAACGTTAGCACGCCGCGAGAAATGCTTCGCCGTATTTCGTCTGTCGTTACGTTCTGAGTTCAAATTCCGCCGAGGTCGACTTTACCTTTCATCTTTTCATGGATATTTACTTTTGGAATGGAACTATACTCCAAGTACTTTTTCTTCTTTTTTGTTTTTTCTTCTCCGCATCGCTCTCATTTCTTACTGCAAGTCTCCTCATACAGATTTAATAATCCTTAACTTCTACTATTACCGTCTCCGATGAAGGGATACATTGAATTTTCCCTGAAACAGCTGTAAGACATTCTACATAAAATATAAATTTATTTATGCCATTGGTCACTTTACCTCATTCTTTATAGATAGATAGATAGATAGATAGATAGATATGTACATACATA
>NC_068993.1:45197262-45206544 GCF_001194135.2 Octopus bimaculoides | reverse complement strand
ATATATATATATATATATATATATACACTAACCAATCAAAATTCATTGTACGACTGCTGCAGTTGCTGCTGTTGTTCTTTCTCTGCTGACTCTGCTCTCCTGCTACTCCTGCTACTACTGCTACTACTACTATTGCAGATTCTTACTACTGCCGTTACGACTTCTGCTTGCTGTTTTTCTACTGCAAGCACTATTACTACTACTGCTGTCAACGTTGCAGCAGCACCAGCAGAGACTGCCAGCAATAGTCTCTACTGCTGCTTTTATTGTTTCTACTGCAAACTCCACTATTACTACTACTACTATACTACAGCTGCCGCTGCTGCCACAACTTCTACAACTACTGCAGTTGACAACTGCAGTTCCTACGACGACGACTACTTCGACTACTATAGCTGTTGCTGCTTCTGATGGTGGTGATGTTCCTACTGCAGTTGTTTCTATTGTAGATCTCCTCCTCCTCATCCTACTACAACTACTACTACTACTGTTGCTGAGGATGATGATGATGATTACTCTACTACTGTTGTTTCTTATGCTAGCTTCCACAGCTTCTCATTTTATTTCTACTACTACTACTACTAGTAGTAGTAGTAGTAGTAGTAGTAGTAGTAGTAGTAATAGTAGTAGTATCACCACCATTACCATCACGATAACGATTGTTAACACTGGTTTCAAATTTTGGCACAAGGCCAGTAATATCGGGGAAGACGGTAAGCCGATTCCGTAGAACCCAATGTTCAATAAGTACTTATTTTATCGACCCCGGAAGAATGAAAAGCAAAGCTGACCTCGGCGAAACTTGATCTCAGAACATAACGATTGCTGCTAAGCATTTTCCCCGCGTGCTAATGATTCTACCAGCTTTAGAGGCAGTAATATTATTAATAGTTGTAAGGCGGCGAGCTGGCAGAATCGTTAGCACGCGGGGAAAATGCTTAGAGAATTTCGTTCGTCATTACGTTCTGAGTTCAAATGCCGTCGAGGTCGACTTTGCCTTTCATCTCTTTCGGGGTCGATAAAATAAGTACCAGTTGTGTACTGGAATCAATATAGTCGACTTAGCCCATTCCTCGAAATTTCTGGTCTCGTGCCAAAATGTGAAATCAATATTACTGCCGTTTCTCTGGTCTTGTGCCAAAATTTGAAACCAATATTACTGTAGTTTGTGAATGCCGGCTACACTACTGCTGTTGATGCAACTGGAATCTTAATGGAATAAATTCCACAATGCATTTTATCTAACACTGATTCTGCTCCAGTTCGCATGTAGTTGAGTCAGCGAAGGCTCAAATGCACGACCAAGAAAATCCACTAGCTCATATGCTCTCACACCAAACCTGTGACTCATCTCCACCCTCCCAGATTTAAATAGACGCCTCTTATAGGTACAGGTAACTGATATAAACAGAAATATTTTGGGAAGGCTTGCAAGAAGTGGATGGAAACTTGTAAAAACGAACCCTGATATTGATTTTTCAGCACTGTGTTTTCCATCCATCTGTTCACTCTGTCCACCATTCGATTTCTGAGAGAATCGTGGGGGTAGAGTCCTCAGGCACTTCCTTCATAGAGTTCTATCAGAGATAACCATCATTCCCAAGTATGACTTTCTGAGACTATGGATATTATCCACTCATCTTCTTCTTGGTCTACCCCTATCTCCTGCCGATTGTCTATGCTTGAAGAATTCGTTTTGCAATACTTTCTTGCGATATTCTAATTACATGTTCATGTAGAACCGGTTAGCTGATGTTTGCAGACGACAAGATAATCTCCAACTTGCACGAAATGGGTTCGCCGCCGAGTACTGCAAAGAAAGGATGAGAATTTAAGTGCTAAGTTTTAAACACATCAAATAATGCTCCTTCCACCAAGATCTATAATCATCCATTAATGCATAAATCTTTTCCCAAAGATTCTATTGATTGACTGTCAGTTCTGGTGGTCTTGAGCTCGTCCAAAACGCTCCGCTTCCATGTCTGCTTTGGGCGTCCTCGCTTCTTTTTCCCCTGCGGGTTCCAGTCAAGTGCTTGTCGTGTCACATTTGAGGGGTTTTTCCGCAGTGTGTGTCCGATCCATCTCCATTTCCTTCGTCTAATCTGAACATGTATGGGCTCCTGGTTGGCCCTTTCCCACAGGTCGGTGTTTGGCACTCTGTCGAATCATTTCAGATGGAGGATCTGCCGGAGATATTGTTGATGAAAGCCTGAATCTTCTGGTAGTTGCTGCAGGTGGCTCTCCATGTTTCAGAGCCATACAAAAGCACAGATTTTACGTTTGAACTAAATTATTTTATTTCCGACTAAACCATTTTATTTACGACTAATCATAAAGATTCAGTTATATTTCTGACAAGGCTACAGAATCCTTATAGTATTTCAGAGTACCGGGATGGGCTAAGTCGATTATATCGACCCCAGTACTTGACTACTAATTTAATTTCTCGACCCCGGAGGGATGAAAAATAAAGTTAACATAGGCTGACTTTGAATTCAGAATGTAAAGACCCAGAACAAATACCACTAAGCATTTTCCCGACACTCTAACGATTGTGCCAGCTCACCTCCTTAAACAGGGTAGCTCATAATGAAGGGACACATTTTAAACGCAAATACCTAGGTCTGAAGCGAACACATGATAAATTGCAAACATTTCTGTGTGGCCCTTGTGAGACATTGTATTTCTAGTGTTTTATGCACAGCATTTCCATCATTTGAAGGAATTAGAGAAAGAAATAATATTACGACGTTTATGGCTTTCCAAAAAGCATTGACGTTATAAATGAAATAAACTGGCATCTAACAAGAATCGAAACCTGTTCTTGGCCTCGACTTTTCATGAGCGTATCTTCAGTAGTAACACCATTCGACACAATAAATATTGATTTGTTGTATTATAGCTCAAACAAACATAATTTAAATGAAGAGTAGAAGCACTAGTGAATTCGATCGATCTCAATACCAAAGCTAGTTTTTAAGTTATCGATCTTCAGAGGGATGAAACACAAAATTGACACTGATGGCATTTGAACTCAGATCATAGGCCGTGAGGTTACGACGTTCATTTTGCAACCACATGGTTCTGGCTTTCTCCCCCACTCTGCTGCCATTTGGACAAGTGCCTTTTGTTATAGTTTTGGGTTGACCAACATCTCCTAATAATACCCATTGTGTGTGTGTGTGTGTACAAACGCACACACATATATATCTTTTTAGGAACAGTGGATCTCGAAACACATGAAACTATAAATAATGATTTCAAATTTTGGCACAAGGACAGCAATTTCGAGTGAGGGGTTAAGTGGATTACATCAACCCCAGTGTTCAACTGGTACTTAATTTTATCGACCCCGAAAAGATGAAAAGCAAAGCTGATCTCGGTGGAATTTGAATTCAGAACGTAAACACGGAGGAAAAGTCCCTACGCATTTTGCCCGGTATTCCAACGACTCTTCTAGCTCGTTGAGTTATTAAAAAAAGATTAAAATAGATTAAGGGTCCTTCCCGAGTCATATAGACCCACAGGGCGGGTTTCTCGGTTTCCATGGCGCATATATTCCCACTGGACAGGACGTCGGTCTGTCGCAGCATTACTCTTTTTCGCCAGTTAAATGGACTGCAGCAACGTTAAATGAAGTGTTTTGCTTACGAGCACAAACTTACTATCACGAGTACAACAACCTAGCAAATAGACCACGCCCCTCCACACGGGAAATGTGGGTTCGTATCCCACGGGCCGCCTTTGACATTTTCTGTCCAAAACGGTTTTTCATCCCAATTTTGTATCCACCTCCCAAATTCCTTCCCAGAATGTCAACCCTCTCGAATTCTCGACATGCAAGTGATTTGTCCTGCTACCGTCAAACTGTAGTATTCCAGATTGTGTGTGCGTGTGTGTGTGTGTGTGTGTGTGTGTGGTAATCTCAGTTATAAAACTTAGAAAATTGCTATTCAATAAAGTACTTAATACAGTTTAATATGCACAGTTAGTTATTTACTATTTGAGTGAGAGTATTAACTGCGTCGATCCATCGTTTTCGGAGAAATAGCGAAATGATATTATGACGTTCATGCCTTTCCAAAAAGCATTAATATTATATTCGAAATAAACTAACATCTAACGAGAACGAAACCGGGCCCTGTACTTAATTCGCCAGGAGCGTATTTTCAACAGTAAGACCATTCGACACGATAAATATCGATTTGTTGCATTATGGAAGAAAAAAAATATGATTTAATTTAGAAATGGAGAGTATTAGACGGTTCAATCGATCCCAGTAGTACACAGTTCTTAACTTTTGATGAACGCAAAGCTGACATTGATGTCATTGGTCTTGGAGTACATGCAAAGACAATGGGCATTGTTCCTTCCGCCAAACCAAAACATTAACAAAACGTAATAATCAATAAGTAATGGTGATTAAATCAACTATAGTGTTCTTCCTAAAGGTATGATAGAGTATCGAGTTTATGAATTATTATTAACAAAAATAATTATGAATTGATTGGTGTTTTGATTTAGAAATTATTTATTGATTTTTTCCTACATTGGCAGAGAGCCATTAATTTGTAGAAACGGGTTTAGTTTAAATTTAATTCCGTCCCCGCTACAAGGCGCATAAAACTTTCTACGCCTTTTAGCCAACCTGTTCCTCACAATGCTGTTGCTTTGGCCGTTTTCCAACTCATCAATGTGCTACCACATTTATATTCAGCCGCTGGCCTTCTTTGTCATTCTACTTTTCCGCTTACTCTTTGCCCTTCTGCCGACAGGTTAATAGCATTCAACGAACGAGAATTATGTGTCCCCAGCACCGCCCTACCTCCGACTGAACCAAAAACATCGCTGGTCCATTGCACAGAGCTTTTACAGAAAGGATTGAAATTTTGATGATATACTACAAAGCAACAAAACACTCAATAGTTTTATAGCGCTACCACTGATTACAAACAAAATGTTTCAGCAGTCAGAGAGCGCTTTTGTCTCTATATCTGCAATAATTAGCAGCCACGATTCTTTCAGATCACACCCATACATCTTTAAAAGTATACATTAGAGAATGTAATCGTAGATACAATGTCTGGGGAAAAATAAGATGGAATAGCCATGGCTAGATTGGCTTTGATCATAGTTCTATTTGGCTTGTATTGATCTGGATCTAAACAAGATATTTAGTTATTTGGACTTGACCAATACATTTACACCTCTTCAACTAACACATAGCTCCCTTGTGACTCTACACACCTTCACCTTACAAGTAGGGGAATCTAACTGAAGACATAATGGGCTCGTGTAATATCAACGTTGTCAATTTAGATAGATTTAGGAAAATTTTCAAACTACACTTAAGGGACTAGATCCAACAATTTCGGTCGATTTTTTTCACTGGCACCCCGTGGATTACCATGACAAGGGTTCCGTTGATCGGATCAACAGAACAGCCTGCTCGTGAAATTAACGTGCAAGTGGCTGAGTACTCCACAGACACGCGTGACCTTAACGTAGTTCTCGGGGATATTCAGCGTCACACAGAATATGACAAGTCTGCCCCTCTGGAATACAGAAACTACTCGTGTCTGTTACCTGAGTGAGCTGCAACAACGTGAAATGAAGTGTCTTGCTCAAGGACACAACATACCACCAGGTATCGAACTTACGACCTTACGGTCGTGAGACGATTATCCTAATCACTTAGCCATACGCCTTCATAGTCGATACTAATATTAATGCCGTTAACTTTCTGGAGACCATTTTAAATTTAAGTACTAACAAATAATTACTTTCTAAGAAACACTATGAAAATTTACCGAGCATCGTCCAAAATTTAAACAAACAACTCTAAACCAATGCTTCTGACATTCACTCCGTCGCTTACGACGTTGAGGGTTCCAGTTGATCCGATCAACGGAACAGCCTGCTCGTGAAATTAACGTGCAAGTGGCTGAGTAATCCACAGACACGTGTACCCTTAACGTAGTTCTCGGGGATATTCAGCGTGACACAGTGTGACAAGGCTGACCATTTGAATTACAGGCACAACAGAAACAGGAAGTAAGAGTGAGAGAAAGAGTACAGCAGGGTTCGCCACCATCCTCTGCCGGAGCCTCGTGGAGCTTTAGGTGTTTTCGCTCAATAAACACTCACAACGCCCGGTCTGGGAATCGAAACCGCGATCCTGTGACCGTGAGTCCGCTGCCCTAACCACTGGGCCATTGCGCCTCCACCTTATATCTCTATAAAGTCACCATTCGACTTTACATTGAATACTGCTGTCATCTTTAAGCTAAGATCTCCTCTGAATGCTTTAACTTGCTTGATCGAATTCATAATTGAGTTCTTTAGCATGATGGGTCCTCTTTTTTCCTACTAGGCTGGAGTTTTGTGCTCATCATCGAAATGTATCTTCGTTGTGGCTATATTATATGTATTTCTATCGTCATTGCTCTGATGAACTTTCTGGTCTAGAACCTCTGTCAAAACCTTTAAACGTGTCACCTGCTTCTCTTCCCAGGCACATCGTTTTTCTGTTGAGCTTCCCGTTAGTCATAAGTCCTTTTATTCTAATAGCTTCTTTCTTCTAATTGCTGCTCTCTGGATCTCACTACCATTGTCTTGTTTTTCTCTGATCAACGATAATCAGTCCTTTATGTTTTCTGTCAATCGACATCTTTTGAATTTGTAAGCCACTTCTTTTGTTTCTTTTTTTATTCCCTTACACTACAGTGGTCTCAAGCTTTATTTGGGACAAAATCGATAAAGAAAAGAAAAGGAAATATATGAAGCATTTATCTTCTGACAGGGCCTCATTTAGTAGTAGTGTACAACTTTATAATGAATGCAGAGTTATACGATAGTAATTGTACTGACAAAATTCAATACATACACGATAATATTAGTGTCATAAAACGTAACAATAGGAAACAGGAATTTCTATGGATTAACTCACTCTTTGTTTAATTATACGTTCTCAGATCGCTACAAACATTTCAAATTCAATATCTTTGTAGAGTTTTCCACTAAGCCACAAACATCGTTAGCTCTTTTAGGAAACACAATTCAATGGAGCCTGCTGTTATACAATTAATGCTGTAGCTTTTATCACGAAATTCAACAGCAGAATCATATCCTACACAAATAAAACATATCCACTTTGTAATTGTTACTTTAATGCTGCAAGCGCTTGTACTCCTTACTGAAAATGACGTGCATACACACAGACACACACACACACACACATACACACACACACACATATATATATATATATATATATATATATATATATATATATATATATACTGATAGATAGAGAGAGATAGGCAGAGAGATAGAGACAGAGAGAAAGAGAGAAAGAGAGATAGTACGTATATGTGTGTGTGTGTGTGTGTGTGTGTGTGTGTGTGTGTGAAAGAACAAACAAGAAAGTAGCACTCAACATATTTGGTTGGAGTTGCATGCATTTATTAACATTCCGCACGACTTAAAGTATCGTGGGCATAGGACAGCGTAGGACAGATGTGTGGGGGGTGCGTGTGTGTGTGTATGTGTGTGTGTGCGTGTGCGTGTGTGTGTGTTGTATTTTGTTCTACATACATGTACATATCTTGGACACATTGTCAGTTTTGTATCTTGAAGTTAGAGTGATTCGATTCTTACAACAAACACTCTCATCGATCGAAGCTTTTCCTGCTTTTTTTCTTTTTTTAGTTTTTCCTTTTCGGTTGCTCTCCCACCTTAACAAAGTTTTTCTTTCTGACTGTAATGTGGGCATTTCCACTATCATAACCTCCTTGCTGATGACCTCAGCAATGATGTTTAGTATTCAAGTGTATCTCCAATAATAGTGTTCCTCGCCTTTGGAGAATGTTGCTTGGGATGTGTTCGAAAGTCTCTGCCTCAGATTACAAAGTACATGTAGTTGTTTTTATTATGCATCATGTGAACAGATTGGATGAAGTCGGGAGGATATCACAGGTTCTGTGGATCATGATCTTGATCCTCTGAGGATTTCATTTCAAGTTATACTGCCAAGTTACAATCCCTTCCGCTCTACTTGCTCGTTTTTCTTTCACCGATTTTCACAAATCCTCCTACTCCAACTTCCGCATCTCCTCTCTTGCTATCCGCATCATATCAGGTTGTCGTTTTACTTCCGAGTTCGGACCTATCCTGTACCAAACAGCAACAAAAATCTTGCGCTTCAAACTGCTCTACGGCCTGTTGGACTTCATCGGTTTCCTACCTCTTCCTCTATTGTCGCTGCAATCCCTGAACCAGGCACTTTGATGACATTTGAACCGGTGTTCTGCAGGTGTCCTTGTGCCCGTGTCACCGTGAATTTTTCCTTGACAGAGCTAAACGAAAACTTGAGTTTCTTGCTACTTCTTTGTAGCCCAATATTGCTCAATCGATGAGACAAATCCACTCCTCTGCGAAGATGGCTGCTCACCTTACATTTTAAGCTCACCATTTTGACATAGAGGTTCCATAGATGCACAGAGATCAGAGGATTCTTGGGAGGATCCTGTGCTGTTATACCCAAGCCTTGAATATTCCTGGTAATACAGACTTTTCTACAGCTTCCAGCTGTCCGTCTAGGTCTGCTCTAGTCGATGCCATAATTGTAGTTGAAGACCTATCCAAGACTCTTCACTGATTTTTCCAGGTACAGACAGGATATGGTCATCTGCCTTCATCAAAACTATACACCGAGACTTTGAAAGTTTGAAATTCACTCGTGCCCATGCTACAGGCTTCTCTAGCACCTGGAGGGATCTATACGGCTCTCTACATTGTTGTTGTTATCACCTTGAGGTTAGCCTTGAAAGCTCTAATGGATGGCTTCGTTATTCATGTCCTGCTGAGGAAGTTCAAGTACTTCTTTTTTACTGAGATGATGAGCTTATTTATTGCCAATGCAAAGAAGGACACCGGGATGATGCTGCATCAAGTGGTTATCTCCACTTCAAGTTGGTACCAATAAGAAGCTAGGAAACACTGAAGCTGAAATGACTGTTGTAGTCCATGTTGATTTTTTAAATACTTTCTGGAATATATTGTATGTCTCTAGTGTGACTTCAACCAGTTAATATAAGTGAATGTTTGTGTGTTTATGTATGTGCATATACGTATATATATATATATATATATATATATATAGTGAGAATTTGCAAATAAACAGAAGACGAAGACGGGTGTGTAAACAACAAACAGATGTATTAATTTAACGCCCGGGAAGTGAGGAAGTCTTTTACGTTTCGAAATATATGTATGTATATA
>NC_068993.1:45196312-45196650 GCF_001194135.2 Octopus bimaculoides | reverse complement strand
ACATACATACATACATACATACATACATACATACACACGTGCATACACACATATACGCCATCTTTTCTCTTAGAAACTCATTTCACTCCGTGGCAGGAATAAACTACACCAATTTTGTCTATCAGGTTCTAACTTGATTGAGGACATAGAAATAAAAATAATTTATACTGGGGAATTCATATACTTCTGCATATCTACACACACACACACACACACATACATACACGCGCACGCACACACACACACACACACACACACACATATATATATATATATATATATATATATATATACCTCTCTATCTCTATATATACATACCTTTGCATATTTACATATAC
>NC_068993.1:45194847-45195587 GCF_001194135.2 Octopus bimaculoides | reverse complement strand
TTCCTTTAAGCGAGTCGAGCTTCTGCGATTAGCTTTTGATCTCGACAATGGTGTTAAAACGGCGACCTTTCAGCTGCATTTTCATCTTACGGAAGGGATGGAAGTCTGCAGGTGCTAAATCTGGCGAATAGGGTGGGTGCGGAAGCGATACCATGTTGTTTTTGGCGAGAAACTTACGAGTGATGAGAGGTCGGAGACAGGGTTCATTGTCGTCGTAAACAATGCAGACATTAAGATTGTCTGCACGAATCCATACGACAGACCAACAACAACAGCAATATCGTTGATTATCCTCCGACGTTCCTCATGCACAACATGTATGTGTATATGTATATGTATACATATGTACATACATACATTTATATATATATATGACAGAGAAACAATAGGAAAATTCTATCACGACAAATTGTTTCGTAACTTAAAAACATGTAAATAATTTATATTATTATATTTAATAATATATAAAATAAGTACATGTCTGCATCAATGCATAATGCAAAAAATCCTTTAAAGTAAGGCAGAATTTAAGCTACCTTCTCAGGTGAAATAAAGTCTTTGTTAAATAGTAAATTCTCGATGTAACATGATATTAGAATTTTCTTTTTGTTAAATAAAATTTCATCAAACTATTTTTCTATCATTTATCACTTTATATATTCCTTATCGATTTTTGTATAATGATACATTAAGGATATTTTTGTATGAGTACTACTGGATTACTTCAATCCATATATATA
>NC_068993.1:45189869-45194275 GCF_001194135.2 Octopus bimaculoides | reverse complement strand
TCTCTCTCTCTCTCTCTCTCTCTCTCTCTCTCTCTCTCTCTCTCTCTCTCTCTCTTTGCGCGGGTGTATCCCGCGTCACAACTGATGTTGGTCTGTTTACGTCTCCGTGACTTAGCGGTTTGGCAAAGGGCCGATAGAATAAATACTTGACTTAACAAAATATTTAGTGGGGTCGATACACACACACACACGACAGGCTGTCACATACTTCTGTCTATCAAATCCTTTCACAAGGCATTGGTTTTCCTGAAAGTATAGTTAAAAAGAAACACTAATCCGAGGTGTCACGCATTGAGATTGAACCCGAAATTACATGGTTGCAAAACGATCTTCTTAGCCACACAGCCACACTTTGTACGAATGGCCAGTATCCTTTGACACCTTTATCAGCAATATGGTATCATTGCTTTACAAGCTAATATATTACAACGCCATCCGAATGAAAGACTACCTTGTGTCAGATATTTTTTAAAACTAGTTGTAAAGTTAAATATATTCCATATAGTTCAACGTAAGAGCCAATTTCGAACACGAAAGGCCCGATATAGTCGCTTAGAGCAGAAAAAAATAAAATAAGAATTGTAGTTCGTGTCAGCGGTTTAGTGGCTGTGAACATTTCACTGGCAATTAAGCGAGAAAGAGAGGATTTATGATCGACTGTTTTGAAAAGTACGATGACTATATTAATAATATTTATTACTGTCGAACTGTTTTCTGTTTTTTAAAGGGTCTGAAATCGGAGTACGATTTTAGTTGCAGTTCTAGAGAAAAATGTCACATAAAAGGAAGTAAAAATGATGATGATGATGATGATGATGATGATGATGATGATGATGATGATGATGATGATGGTGGTGGTGGTGGTGGTGGTGGTGGTGATTTCTTTATTTGCCTCACGGGGGACATCAGGACAATCTACGATTCGTGTAAGGATTTGCATAAAAGATGAGGGAGGAAGAGAAATAGAAAAGACGATGAAATGAAATAAAAGTATACATAGTATGACAAGCATGTGCGAACAACATGAATGTTGCAGTCCTCCTGATGCAGAAAAAAACTTCCAGCTAAGGCTAGTCAACAAACCTCACAGGTCCAGGATTACCTTGAGAACCAAAGTAACGAGCCCTCGCCCATCTATTGTTCTCCAATCTACATGTGTATATCTAGAGCTGGTCCATTCACCCGAACCATTTTTGCTTGAGTCACCCACCTTTTGTATATTCACTGGGTGAGAGAATTATGTAAACGTTTTAACAACAGACTGACAACGGCTGTGTGATAAGAAACTTGCTTCCCGACCACATGGTTCGGGGTTCAGTCCCACTGCTTGGCACCTTGGGCAAATGCCTTCTTCTATAGCCTCATGGGCAAGTGCCTTCTTCTATAGCCTCGGGCCGACCAAAACCTTGTGAGTGGATTTAGTGGACGGAAACTGAAAGAAGCCCGTCGTATATATGTATATAAAGGTAAAGGTAAAGTTACCTTCTCGAGTCATACCGACTCATAAGGGCTGGTTTCCCGGTTTCATGGTGTATGTAGACCGCCACCTGGACGGGACGCCAGTCCGTCGCAGCATAACTCATTTTTACCTGCTGAATGAACTGGAACAATGTGAAATGAAATGTTTTGCTCAAGAACACAACGCGTCTCCCGGTACAGGAATCGAAACCACAATCTTACGATCATGAACGCAACACCCAAACCACTAAGTCACGCGCTTCCACTATATATGTATCTATGCTTCTATGTATCTATGTGCTTGTGTCCTGGTGCCTGTGTTTGTCCCTCTACCACCACTGTTTGATAACTGGTGCTGGTTGTCATGTAACCTAGCAGTTCGGCAAAAGAGACGGATACAATAAGCATCAGATCTTAAAAAAGATAAAGTACTGCGGTCGATAGATTCGACAGAAAATTCCTCAAGGTGGTGCCCCAGCATGATTGCAGTCTAATGACTGAAATACGCAAAAGACAAAAGGTATTGCTGCAGCACAAGATCCAGTCCTTGATGCGGTGTAACGAACTGTGTGCCTCGATGACCCTAAGAGCTAAGCCAGCGAAGCACAAGCTTCTGGTACGGCCTGTCATACTGGACAGGTCAAAGGATAGAGGCTAGACTAATACGGATCACCTCTTCCTAGAAGTAAAAAATGTTTGCGTAGGACTAACATCCTTGGTAACACCCTTATCGAGTAAAAAGTAACTATATTCTTTTTTTACTCCAGGCACAAGGCCCGAAAATTTGGGGGAGTGGGACAGTTGATTAGATCGACCCCCGTTCGCAACTGGTACTTAATTTATCGACCTCGAAAGGATGAAAAGCAAAGTCGACCTCGGCGGAATTTGAACTCAGAACGTAAAGACAGACAAAATACCGGTCAGAATTTCGCCCGGAGTGCTAACCTTTCTGCCAGGTCTGTTGTGTTTGCATTTAGCAAAAAATATTTTGATAAAAATGCTATGTCACACACATACACGAGACGGACCTTTCCATAGTTTTTTTTTTAATCTACCAAGCTTACTCACAAGTCACTGACTGGCCCGAGGATTAGCACGGGGATTAGCACATGGATTGTCCTGGGAGTTAACCCGGGGGTTAGCCGAGTTGTTGGCTCGGGCTTTGGCCTGGGGCTATAGAAAAACATCCTGCTCAATATGCCGTACAATAGGGCACTAAACTACCTGATTGCAAAGCGAGCTTTTTAACCACATAGCCATGCCTAAACCCATTGCCTTGCAACCTGCAACCTGTTACATAGCAATTTTTTTGTTTTGCTTTGAAACAAATAACAACCAAATCATGTTTTTTGCGCTAGCTTTTAGTAAAAATATTTTTATAAAAAGGTTTTGTCACGTATACACACACACAAAGAGACTCACACGTATATATAGGCGCGTTGAGTTTTTATATTTGTATTTGTGAGAAATTTGATCGGAACAAGAGGAGAACAAGTACTGAGATTTATGAGAGTCACTAGGACTTGAAATAATTGAACTGGCGTTTGCAACTGATACTTTGTGCAAACTGCAGGAGCAGCCAGCCTGCATGTCATTTTAAATTTTAATGTATCTCCATGCACTGCATAGCGTAGGAAATTTTTAATATATATATTAAGGACTGAGTAATCTCCTACACACAGACACACACATACACACATACCCACACACATATATGTATATATATATATATATATATATGTATGTATGTATACAAATATACATACACATACATCAATACATACATATACTCATACATATATGCATACAAACATACCTATGTACTCACACATACATACATACATACATACATACATACATTCGTATACACGCACAATACTCATCTCACGCTACCCGGTTAAGAGTTTCCTCCACCTGTTTTGGGGCTGTAGTTTTTCTTTCCGTGAAACGTGCTGTTCTGACTCGGATTGAAATGGCAAGGTCATACCCTGATGTCGCAAAGATGGCTCCTAAAGTACTGATTCCATTTCCAACTACCGATGAGTGTAAGACAGCGTTTTCTACTTTCCTTGCCATCAAAACAAAGTCACAAAATTGACTGGATGTCACACCAGAAATGAAGGTTGCCTTCTCCAAAACAGAGCCGAACACAGAAGAGCTGGTTACTTTGCTGCAAATAAAATGACTGCTTTTGTGAATAAATAATTTCTTATATAATTATTTTCTTGTTGTCGTCATGTTATGCATCAGGGATTCAGAAAATGGGATGGCAAACTTTCAAGGGAGGAAGACAAGACGGTGTTTCTACTAAAATTCTGGTTTTTCGTGCATACTAGTGGTCCAATTGACATAAAATTCTGTACATTTTGAGATGCTATTAAAATTCTTCTACTGAAAATAGGTAAATTGGTTGAAATTCACCTCTTGGATAATCAATAAGAAGAATGACCTGACAACAGGAAGGAATAGCATCCTAAATATGGTAAAATGGGAAGGTGATGCCAAAAGTTCGAGAACCACTGTCATGTACGTACGTATACCGTAGTTTTCGGTGTATGACCCGCGGTTTCTGTCTGCTAAATGGGCAAAAATAGGTCTTACACAGTTGTTAATACAGGATACTCGGGATATTTTCGGACTGTTCTCGTTTATCATTTGTTTTGTAACTAATTGATCAACCGATTCCTCCATATTTTCATGTGTATTTATTGTATCCCAGAGGGTTATTACGCGGATTAAGTTGTAGTTATCAGGATTGCGGGTCTATGAGCAGAGCGGTTCATAGTCTGGAAGTTACGGTTCGAATGTATGTCATTTTTTCCATGTTAATTATCCTGCATTTTATTGAGGACCGCGAATCATCAAAATAACTGTAAAGGGACCGGCACATAAAATTTTTTGAAAAATTTGAAAATCACTGACATAGGCGCATGGATGTTTATGTGGTT
>NC_068993.1:45184411-45189444 GCF_001194135.2 Octopus bimaculoides | reverse complement strand
TGATAAAATAAACAAAACAGGCAAATATATGGTGTTAAGAGTTATATAAATCAATGAGTGACACAGATGTTTTTTATATTCCCTTTTTTCTTGACGACGTATTTTCGGTTTATACATTTCACCATGCTGCATGTGTGTGTGTGTGTGTGTGTGTGTGTGTTCTTCTCTGTTTCTCTTTAATTTTAGAGTAAACTTTGACCGGTCACCTGCTTGGTAGTAAACTTGCAAAAGAAAGCATCTTGTTTTATTCATCATCCTTTAAATCTTAAGAAGTTCTTGCAGATTTTTATAGCCTCAGATATCGTGATCATTGGTAGCATATGAATTAAAGATATGCATTCTCTCCCCAGGATCCAAAGTCCAGACATACTTTGCTCCAGACGCGTTGATACGTACCCTGCTGCTCCAATAATAATTGGTATGAAACTGGAAGTGTATCTTGGGTAGTGGATTTGCAAACTCCTTATCAGTGGTCCATAGATGTCCACTTTCTCTTGTATTTTTCTAATCACATTCGTGTCCAGAGAGCAGCTGGTTTCCACAACAGAGCATATCTTTTCTTTGAGGTCCCTGGCCGGTTGTGTTTTAACTTGGTGGTTGTTCTGATTTTTAAGTTCTAACAATATTTTTTTGACCCATCGATCTCAATATGTATGTATGGATGGATGGATGGATGGATGGATGGATGGATGGATGTGTGAGTGTATGGATGTATACCACAAGGGTATTAGTATCTTCCAATCATTTTGGAGTAGTTGCTGAAGATGCGGGTGATATCTTCCAGACGGGTATATCAAAACCGCCATTTTCTATTACAACGTGGATGTTTCCACGGCGTCTTTGTCTCACTTGTTTTTCAGGTCTTTAGCAGCTATATTCTGTTGCTGGAGAGCAAAGGTATATCTCTCTAGGTATGTTTGTATGTATGTTTTCTCCTTCTCTGTAAAATGTACAGTTAATTTTGACCGGTCACCTACTTGGTAACAAGGTTATAAATCAGAGAAATCTTATAGAGGCCCTACGGGTTTTTATTCTCCCAGATATCGCAACCATTGGTAGCGTACGAATTAAGGAGTTGCTTTCCCTCCCTAAGAACCCAAATTCAGTCATACTTTGCTTCAGGTGAGTTGCTACATATCCTGTTGCTCTAATAATTATAGGTATGAAAATGAAAATGTTTCTTGGGTATTGGATTTGCAAACTCTTTTATCAAAGGTCCACAAATGCTTTCTTTATCTTATATTTTTCTGACCAGACTAGTGTCTAGAGGCCAGCTGATTTCCACAACAGAACATATTTTTCTCGTGTCCCTACACAACAATATCTGGCAGATTGTTTTATAACTTCGAGCTTTTAAGTTCCACCAATATTCAGCCTCAATAAAAAGTCAACTTCACTTGTTGGTACTTGCTTTTTTTCTCAATTTTTTTCCAGACTGTTCTGGGCACTGCGTCGTGCCGCGTGGGAAAGATAACATCTACAAAACATTCTCTTGCAGTTGGCAATAATATTGTTAATGTCTTCAGTCATAATTTCGCACAGACTACATTTGTTGTCTGCCAATGTTTTCTGCCTTGTATGCTGCAGGTATTTCGTAGGGATCTCTTGTTCTTGAAGATAACCTTCAAAGTAGGATGTCATAAACTTGACGGTACTCCATGCTAAGCATTTGATACGATTTATTCCCTCTATAGCTCCCATCTTCAGTGCCAAGTACTCATACACTAACTTCTCAATGAACTGGTTCATTTTTATATTTTGTTGTTCTGATACATAGGGAGAGACCTGCGCCAGATCTTATTTTATATCTCTCTTTAAGCTCATTAGCTATCTTAGAGATGGTATTTTCGTACTCATAAATTTGGGCAAGATGGTTACAGCTCTCTTTCCTTTGCTGCAGGTACTGCTTCATATAACATTAATACAGATTTAAGACCATGGTCGCCATTTATGCGTGGGAAGTTATAGCTTGCCAACATTTCCATTGATGTCAAAGTTTCCAGTAACACTGAGCTATATATTCGTTATTATTTAGTTGTAATTCTACATTTCCTGCTTTTGGAGAACAAGTGAGCTTCTAATTTAGATCCAAGGCTCTTTTATTAGAATTTCAACATTATCGTGGTAGTCGTGCAGGTATGTGTGTATATGTGCAAATATTTGGAGTCAGTACATGTACAGATCTGTATGTTTTGTTTTATGTATGTATACTCATACATATAGTTGTGTGTCTAGATATGTGCATATGTAGTTATATGCTAAACTTTTGGTAAGTTTTATTGGGTTATCCTATAAATAATACGGTTTTTTATACTTCTTTTATTTTTCAAAATTAAGATAAACAAAGTTCTTTTTTAATCTAGAATATACTCTCCCTTATTTTCAACAATGCTCTTCCATCTATCTGATAGACATGCAAAGCTCCTCTTCCAAAATTCACTTGTCCGTGACGAAGTGACGAAAAATACTCCTCAAGTACTGTTCTGACCTCGTCTACAGAATTCGTATTGTTTCTGTCCAAATGATTTTGAAGACTGTGGAATAAATGATTATCAGATGGGACAATGTCCATTGAATATGGTGGGTGGGGTAACGTTTCCCATTCGAACTGTTCCAGCCTTTGGAATGTCATCATCGCTGTATGTGGCCGAGCATTTTCCTGATGGAAGAACACTTTTCGTCTTAAACCAAAGATGGTCGTTTTGCTTCTAGCGCAGGTGTCGATGAATGGTTGAATGACCAAATCCAAGCTTCTCTGCGAGTTCCTCAACAGTTACGATGGGATTTACAGGACGTCTGCATCGAGCTCTACAGATCTTCCAGGACGAGGCTCGTCTTCTAGGCCGTAGTTTCGGGCTCGGAATTTCTGGAGCTACCATTGACACCGGCTTACGCTTATTGTTCGAACCCCAAATACTGCATTAATATTCCTCGCACTTTCCGTGGCGTTGTTGCCTTTATTGAACTCATAAAGTAAAATATGCCAGATATGCTCCTTTGTCACTCTCATTATAGCTTTGAAAAAAATAACTGTTAAAATTGAACTGCACTCTTCAAAACTTCCACTAAGAATAAGTACAAGGTAAAATTACTACCTGCTTTTAGTTCAAGTTGATGCAGGTAGTTTATCCCGTCCCCCTCCGACTTCTAGTTCATGCGATTGAAAAAACCGCATTATTTATGTGTTGACCCAATACATATTTTGACAGTTCTATTGAAGGTTTTATCTGTAGTTCTTTAATTAGCTTTCTCCTTTCTTGTTTTGAGAATCCTAATTTCTCGAGATTGGTGCTGAGGTAGTATGCTACATATCTTCTGCCCCAGTAACCATGGACATATGTATGTATTTATACATGTATGTGTGTGTGTGTGTGTGTGTGTGTGTGTGTGTGTGTGTGTGTGTGTGTGTGTGTGTGTGTGTGTGTGTGTGCGTGCGTGTGTGTGTGTGTGTGAAAGTATGTATGTCATTATGCAGTTTTATTTCAAGATGTCTTGCCAATAGAGAAAGAGCCCGTTTCTAATCTAGATCCAAGGCTTCTTAATTTGAATTTCAACAACACCAACATAGTATTTTTATCTGTATGTATGTCAGTATGTATGTATGTACGTATTTGTGCAGGTTTGTATGTTTTTTTTATGTATGTATTCTCATGCATATAGTTGCTCATATATGCTTAAATGATAAACTTCTACAAAGTTTTACAGATTTTTAGTTCCAGTGATGGTTTGGATAAGTAGTTTTCGAATCAGCTTTCTCATTTCTGGTTTTGAGAAACCTAATTTCTCAAGATTGGTATTTAGGTAGTGTATTACATATCCCAGTGCCACGTATGTTGCGAGCCTAGTGCCATGTTGTTGTGAGCAGTTCTTCTCACGAATGAAAGCTGCTAGAAACAAATACCTAAGTCAGCTCACGCAGATGAACATCTGACCAGTCAGCTTCGAGTTGTCACTACATTAGTCAAAACGGACATTGATAAATTGTGCAAAAACAAAATATCAAGTTTCACATTAATGAAACTAAATTTAATTTTAAATGTCTTTATTGTTTAGAAATGTATTCACAACGTATTCATGACTCATTACACCAGTTGCCATTAGGTTACATAGTTCTGACGGTGACTGGCCCTAATAGTTCTTCAAATGTTCGAAAGTGGCCCGCCAATGAAAAATGTTGCACACTCCTACTTTAAGTCCTGTGGAGCTGTTATTAATAATATACGCAGTTCCAACCAAATATGCTGCTTTCTGTAGATTTTACATACTCTCGCGAATATCTATCTATTTATCTATCAATCTATGTGTACATTATGTGTGTGTGTTTGTGTGTGTATGCGTGTGTGTGTTTGTGTATGTGTATGTATGTATATATGAACATTTATGTGTGTGCGTGTGTGAGTGTTTGCATATGAACATAAGAGGAGATTTATGAATACATTCTTTCTTTAGGATTGATTCTCAACGCAGAGTAAGCTTTCCTGACCACAAGAATTTGATAAATATTTTAACGACGTCGAGTTAATAATTAGCGTTGGTTTATCACGGAGTCAAATTCACGAACGATACACACAAAGCAGTTTTTAAGACTTTATTTCAACAAATATAGTTATTAAATTCAATGGCCACAAAATTACATTTATTAGTTACACTGATACATAGAAAGATAGATAGATACATACATACATACATACATACATAATGTGTGTATGTATATATATATATATATACACACACACATATATATATATACATATATATGTACATATAGATGCCTACATGTGTATATATCTGTGTCTATTTGTATATGCATGTATGTATATATGTTTGTATGAATATATGTGTATGCGTGTGTGAGTATGTGTGTGCGTGTGTATGTATGTGTGTGTGTCTGTGCATGCGTAACGTACACTTTCGTTAACTCAAGATCTACTTCCCATTGATTTCCATGTTACTTCAAATGCGCTTCGCATTATGAAACTCAGCTTTACGCAACTCTACAATGCAGCTGCAATTTGAGTGTATATATATATATA
>NC_068993.1:45183530-45184311 GCF_001194135.2 Octopus bimaculoides | reverse complement strand
TATATGTATATATATATATATATATATATACACACACACACCTACAGATGTATATACATTCACACATTTATATTTATGTACACATACATAAATATATATGTATACATATACATATATATTTGTGTGTGTATGCATATACATGTATGTATATATATGCATATATAAATGTATACATCTAGATAGATAGATAGATAGATAGATAGATAGATAGATAAATTTAAAACATGAGGAATTATGTAAAAAGAAATGAAATAGTGGAACTATTTTTTTCGTTTTCTGAAAAAGCAACGTTTTGTACTTATGGCACTTTTGCGTAACAGCAACGAATTGTAATATCAATTTGACTTTTCCTTTCCTTATTCAAACTATTAATATATAGGCGCTGGCTTGGCTGTGTAGCAAAAAGCTTGCTTCCCAGCCACATGGTTCAAGGTTCAGTCCCGTTGTGTGGCACCTTGGGCAAGTAACTTCTACTATTGCCTCGGGCCGATCGAGGACTTGTGAGTAGATTTGGTAGATAGAAATTGAAAGAAGCCAGTCGTATGTGTGTGTTTGTCTAGCTGTCTATCTCTGTGGGTGTCTTTGTGTCTGTGTTTGTCCCCCACCACCGTCTGACAACCGGTGTTTGTGTGTTTGCCTTCCCGCAACTTGGCGGTTCGTCTAAAGAGGCCGATAGAATAAGTACCCGGCTTTAAAAATAAGTACTGGGGTCGATTAATTCGACTACAAATTCAATGCGGTGTCCCAGCGTGGTCGCATTCTAATGACTGAAACAAGATGT
>NC_068993.1:45181050-45182168 GCF_001194135.2 Octopus bimaculoides | reverse complement strand
CATACATATATGACATATTATGCCTTACATATATAATATATAAAATATAAAATATCAGTAATTATTAATATATATATATATATATGTTGAGAGAGAGAGAGAGAGAGAGAGAGGGGGGGGAGAGCGAGAGAGAGAGAGAAACTAGCTTTCCGTCGCTATTCAGGATTCACACTGGCTGCGTTCTTTCAGGCGACATATTTTTTGTCACCTGAAAGATACATCGAACGTAAAACTCTTAGTGTGTATGAAGTTTAACCACTCACCCGATTCACATGAAAATACTGTACAACATGTATTGAGTACTTTTTATCTAGTTAGCCGTAGAGTTAGGGTTAAGTTTAGCGTGAGTACTTGTGCGTGTGTGTTTGTAGGTATTTGTAAATCAAACATTGTGAATGCCATTTTTGTTTTTTTCCTATTAGAGATCAACAGGCATCGATTAATGTGGTGATTTAGGACTAGTAAAATCTAAGAGAAACTAACATTATGCGTAATAGTGTTGCAGTGTTGGAATTATATCAAGAAAGTATACGTAAGTAGTAACTATAAAATATTTTTATCATATATTCGTAGCAATAATAGTCCTTCTACTACAGGTACAAGGCCTGAAATTTAAACGGAACGGACTAGTCAATTATATCAACTCCAGTGTCCAACTGGTACTTATTTCAATGACAATGAAAAAAAATGAAAGGCAAAGTCGACCTCGGTGGAATTTGAACTCAAAACGTAAAACCGGAAAAAAATGCCGCTCAGCATTTTTTCCGGCTTGCTAACGATTCTGCCACGTCACCGCCTTATTTTTAGTAATAATAGTAAGTCTTTCAACTATAGGCACAAGACCTGAAATTTGGGGGAGAACGGGGCTAGTATATTACATCGACCTCAATGCTTGACTGGTACTTATTTTATCGACTTAGAAGGGATGAGCAGCAAAGTCGATTTCGGCCGAATTTGAAGTCAGAACTTTAGACAGGAAATGCCGCTAAACATTTTGTTCAGCGTGCTAAGGATTCTGCCAGCTCGTCGACGTAAAGCAATAACAATAGTAATGGTTTTCAAATTTTGACACAAGGCCAGCAATTTCAGGAGAAATGTAAGTCAATTACATTGACACC
>NC_068993.1:45174237-45181039 GCF_001194135.2 Octopus bimaculoides | reverse complement strand
AAGCAAAGTCGACTTCGGTGGAATTTGAACTCAAAACGTAAAGACAGGCGTTGCCACAAGGCCAGCAAACTCGGGGGATGAGGTAAGTCGATTACATTGACCTCCCCAACTGCTCAACTGGAACTTATTTTATTGACCCCGAAAGGATGAAAAGCAAAGTCGACTTCGGTGGAATTTGAACTCAAAACGTAAAGACAGGCGTTGCCACAAGGCCAGCAAACTCGGGGGATGAGGTAAGTCGATTACATTGACCTCCCCAACTGCTCAACTGGAACTTATTTTATTGACCCCGAAAGGATGAAAGGCAAAGTCGACCTCGGTGAGATTTGAACTCAGAACGTAAACAGACGAAGTAATAATGATAATAATGACTGTCGTTAAAATAGGTTCAAGGCCACAAATTTGGAGGAGGATATCAGTCTATTATATTGTCCCCAGTAGTTGATTGTTACTGTATTTTATCATACCCCAAAGTTGACTTTGATGGTGTTTTGAACTCAGAACGTTGAGGCGTAACATATTGCCATGCATTTTGTCTAACGCTCAAACGATTCTGTCTATTCACCCCTTAACAACCAGAAGGCACCAAAAATAGTCGTCCAAATAGTCGTTTTAAACTGAATCTTTGCACTCTTTGGTGCAGATTTGAACTTAGACTGTCACAGGACGTAACTAATTATGAAAAACTATATAAAGAAAAAAACGGAAAAAACAATGTTAATGTTATTATATTAGATATAATACTTTTGAATATAGTTATAAATCTTGAAGTGAAATATTGAGTCGTTAACTAGGGTCAGTTTTTATTCAGTAGCAAAGACGAAGATAAGAAATAATATGAAGCTAAAGTACGTTTGTCCTCCCTTAAAGATGACATTGGAGGAACCATTGTCTTCAGGTCGATATTGCTCTGTAATCGCTTTACACTTTTCCGGCATCATTGAATAGAAGTAGTCTTGTAAAAGTTCAACGAACGTCTGTGGACATCCGATAACTTCAGGCAAATTGTCAATTACTTTCTTCCACATTCTGCAAATACAAGACAAACAAATTTATTCTCGTAAAGTCATGACATTATATATTTACACGTGTTTAAAAAGAAAAAAACAGTATCTTCTAACAAACGACTAATGTTAAACAAATAGCAATGGAAGATAGAAGTAAAAGTCAGTTTTCTTCGTGCTTACAAGAACTGAAGCTAAATTGTCTTTTAATACTTACAACTAAGGCAGATTAGTACGGTTGTACTTAACCAATATCTACCATCCCCTGCGGTTCCATAGATGCTGTAAACGTATTCTCCTTGGCTTATCCATGAGTAGAGAGGTAGTTAGTGTAACAAAGGCTAGGTACTTACTTCAGGAAATACCCCAGGGACAGCAGAGGCGACGACAGCGGCGGTGGTAGAGGTTGTGAACCCCGTCAGATATGACTGAACAATACGAGGGGGAGCTGAAATTTTGCTGGCTTTAAGGGTATCATGAAAGGCCTGGTTGGCAGCCCAACCTTCCGAGTTCTTTTACTGGGCTTAGAAAAACTGAAGGACCGCTGCAATAAATGTGTGAATCTGAAAGGGGAATATGTTCAATAAAATCATAATTAACTGATCCTCTTGCATTTTCTTTTACCCAAAGCCAGGAACTTTTCAGCACCCCCTCGTACAGTGTTATAATACGATGAAGATTTGACTGTTATTTCTAGCAAGGCGAACGACCATATAGAATCTAGCTTGTTTGCTCATTTAGTTGCTGTTGTTTATCCCCAAATGAGGGCCTTCAGCCGTGGTCCGAGAGACCCTTGATAAGGCATTTCAGTCGTGACCATCCACCAGTCTTTTGAAACTAAGGGAATGTCGGGCTATGTTATTTAATGTCCTTTACCTTATCTATGACGGTTGGGTGTAATTTGGAAATTTGGCGAATAACCCCCGCCCTGTCGAAATGGCTACGTAGAGGACTCCCCCATTGATTTATGTGGCAGTGCTGGTGGTGATGATGATGATAGTGGCCGTCGACGTCGTCATCGTGGACGGCGGCGACGGCTTCATCGTCACAGTGGTGGTGTTGGTGGTTGTGGTGGTAATGGTGGTTGTGGTGGAAATTTGTGGAAGTTTTGGAAGTAGGATAATGATACTTTTCCTTTTTTTTTTTCACATTTTTTTCATTTTATTTACGTACGGGCAATATTTCTCGAAGTATTCGTCAAATGTGATGTCGGAGTAGGATAATTTCTGTCTTAAATCGCTGCGTTCTTCAACCACTGCGGCAAAAGACTTATCCATGGCGCTGGAATATTTTTCTAGGCAAGGAAGATCACGGGTGAATTCTGAAACAGAAAAGGAAAACCAGATCAGTTTGCAGATGTTGGTTGAGGGGATATGATGCGATATTCAAAGGCTGTTCGAATCGATGTTTAGCCTCTTCTGCTTTGTTTTCTTTTTTAAGTAAAAGCAGTCTACATCACTGCTGACGTGGAAATTTCTGACATGAATGAACAATTTTAGTAGTTCAATGCCAATAGCCCGGACTGCATCTAACAGCCAATGGAGTAGCACAAATGTTGATATGAGCACTGGTACGGCAAACACATTGCGAGCCAATGATTTAATGCATGCAGAAAGTTCTGAAGACCATATTTACTTCTCATATGATCGCATGTATGTAGATACGCAAGTATATACGTGCATGTGGAGACGCAATGCCCCAGTGGTTAGGGCAGAGGACTCGCGGTCATAGGATCGCGGTTTCGATTCCCAGACCGGGCGTTGTGAGTGTTTATTGAGCGAAAACACCTAAAAGCTTCACGAGGCTCCGGCAGGGGATGGTGGCGAACCCTGCTGTACTCTTTCACCACAACTTTCTCTCACTCTTTCTTCCTGTTTCTGTTGTGCCTGTAATTCAAAGCGTCAGCCTTGTCGCACTGTGTCACGCTGAATCTCCCCGAGAACTATGTTAAGGGTACACGTGTCTGTGGAGTGCTCAGCCACTTGCACGTTAATTTCACGAGCAGGCTGTTCCGCTGATCGGATCAACTGGAACCATCGACGTCGCAAGCGACGGAGTGCCAACAACAACAAATACGTGCATATTGTATGTATGTGCATATTGTATGTATGTGCATATTGTATGCATGTAAGTATGTACAGTAATGCCTCGGTATACGAGTTAATTTGTTCCCGGAGACTGCTCGTAAAGCGAAAGCTCGTAAGTTTCCCGTAGTAACAATCTTATATATAGTAATTCGTTCGCAGAAAAATATTTTACCTATAAAATTTATAATACTCGTAAATAAATGGCAATAAAATAGCAGTAGAATGTAAAGAATATTTTATGTAAAGTAAAAAGAATGTCAAGATTATTTATGATTAAAAATATTATAATCGTTTTCTGAATCACTTTAACTCGCACTAGATTCGCGTACGCCATCACTTGTAGACGCGACCGCCGATTCACAAGCACTCGTAGACGGACTTGTAACTTTCTTTTTAAAAAAGCAAGTCTTGAGTTGCTTGCTGAGAAGAAACTATTTTTACAAATTTCTTGGTAACACGCAGAAACATTTGTTATGGTAATAGAAACTTTTGCACTTCGTTCAAAGTTTCGTTTCCAAAGTGATGGTTTTTCGTTTCTTTTTGTTCCTGACGGTGTCCGTTGAACACTTTCGTTTAGACATATTGGATGGGTTTTAAAATGTTGAAAATACTAGTGTAAATACACGTATTCAATATAAAATATGTGGCACGAAGAATTAACATATAATAATCTCTCTCAACGAAGCGCAAGCGCAAACTAAGACATTGAAATTTTATGCCGTCATTTTACTTCGTCGCTACATGCAGCTGTGCAGATGCGTCAGAATCAGTGTTGCCACATATTGCGACGTTACCGTACACACAAAATGGCTGTTTAACCTTTTTATATTTATTATAAAATAGAACTCGTAAACCCGGAGTCTCGTAAAGTGGGTCCTCGTAAAGTGAGGTTATTACAGTATATACTTTTCACGATTATCATTGAAAAGATGTATTCATATTGCCAAATTTGCCAATAACTACCTCTATAGATATGAATGTATAGTCAAGGTAGCTATTTCGAGGTGGTTATCTGTAAACACTATCTTTCTCGATACATTTGAAACAGATGATTACATCTGTAAGTTAGTGGACATCTATGACTATATCTGCGTTTTGTTTTCCCTCCCAAACAACTATATCAAGATTCTTTTTGACAAAAGTTGTGATGGGAATGTTTCACCAATAACACCTCTGTTGATATGTACGTGTGTATATTTATCCCGGAGTAGTCTTTTTTACGGATGGCATTGAATATTGTTTTAGGAACAGCATCACGCCTCAGTTGCAGGTTGTGCCGTAGTGATACTTTGAAGTAGCTCCTGATCACATGTGAAAAACCTTCTACAGAAATAGGATTTAGTGACATTTAATCGGTACTTTTAGGGGCATTGTAGGGGTTTAAGGACTTCATTGTTTCTGTTGTCCTTATTGTTCATTAAACCTCAAATTTAAAAGAAACATCACCTTCATCTGATATGTAGAGTGTTTCTCTATCAAGCATTTTTTGCTGAGATTTGCTATTCCAGAAATGCTAAGGTCGCATGGGTACTTATCGTGAAGTGAGTACCCCTCTTCACTTTAAAGTACTTTGATGAGGAGGAGGAGGATGACGACAATGATGATGATGAGAAAAAGGAGGAACAAGAACCAAGAGGAGGAGGAGGAGGAGGAGAAGAAGAAGAAGAAGAACAACAACAACAACAACAACAAAAACACAAATACAAAGAAGAGAAGTAAATGTATGCGTATTTACCGTCCTTCCGTTGGCACAATTTATCATAAGCCTGACGCATTGAATTAATGTCGATTCCTGTGAGAAGCATCTCTCGTGTATACGTTGAACACTCGGTTACTTTACTCATACACTGAAACAGTGTTTTTTTCTCCCTACAAACGAAAATATACCCTCGTTTAGATCTGATGTGGCAGATTCATTTCAAACCATAACTACATTCGATCTTCAAGAAATAATAGTTAAATCTCCTCACCCTGAAAAATCACTTGCGACAGATTTAAAAACAGAAAGAAAAACACATTGCTTTTCTGTATTTCTCAAGTAATGTTAGAGGACGTAAATAGGTCATGGGTATTTCTTCTTCCGCTTTTGACTAAACGACAAAAATCGTAGTTACTTCCCCTTCCTCCCTTTTTTTCTAATCTTTTAGTTAGGAAGGAATGTAGTGTTCATTGTCCCTCACGGGGTCTCATAGTAAGAAGGAGGGAGGAGGATATTCTCAGACCAGAAACCCGGCTCCATTGCTTGCAACCAAGTTGATTTTGCTAAAGGTACCCAAGATCTCGAGTAGTGGTGTTAAACAAGACAAAAATTTTAGTCTACCACCCATGTACGTCACGGCAGGATTTGAAATCAGAACGTAAAAAGCTAGAACAAATACTACAAGGAATCTGATCCACCAATCTAGCCTGGATTAGTATTTTTTTATCGACCTTGAAAAGATAAGAGGCAAAGCTGACCTCGGCGGAATTTGAACTCAGAATGCATAAGGTCGAAACAAATCCCACAAAAAGTCCAGTCTTGTCAAAGACAATGTATATGTACAGTCTGTCCAGTGGGTTTCTATGTCGTTTCTGTCTGCTTTCATGCAGAAAACTTTCGCCGGCCCGAAGTTATATAATTCCACTACAGCAATCCACCCCGTGCAACCGTTGTGCATATCAAGAAATCAGTATTGCGACTACACATCTTCTATAACCCACAGCTAAAATCTTCAGTCCTTGTAGAAATGCTATACCTCATAATTTCTCATGATCTTTTCATAGCATTCCCTCTAAGTTGCAATTCAAAGGCTAGTTTACGACATCGGGGTCAGAAAATTCCATACTTCTGAACAATTTCTGACCCTTTTACGAACTTCAAACAAGACCCACATTTCGTACATTTCTTGGAGGTACTTCTGCTGTTACTAATACAACTACGTATACAAACATTCTAGACAGCTTACAACAATGGAATTTCTAGTCATTTGAAAATTATCACTAACTACAACCAAAACGCTATCTGTCTCTCTGTCTCTTCTACTGCTATCAGAATGTTCTCTGCTGCTCCACTAAGCAACAAATTTGTACGTCAATTCAACCCAATCATTATCAATGCATTTACTTTACTTCCTCACTACTGAGCATTCCTTAACCTCATAATCTTTGATGATCATTTCATAGCAGCCACTCATATATAACATCGATTAAACTGCAACCCAAAGACTACCGTGCTTTCACCCAAGAACTATGGCTTTCTTTTCTCTAGTGCAGGGTTTCTCAACCATTTATTTTTTTTTTATCGATGGACCCCTTTGATTACAATTTGATTCTGGTGGATCCCTATAGCCATTCGATGTCTAAAAACTAGTTATAAAAAAAACTTCATTCAAAATTCTTATTTTGTTTTTCACACATTGTCTTGTATACGTTGAATTACGTAAAATTTAAAGGCAGCGAGCTGGCAAAAACGTTAGCATGCCGGGTGAAATGCTTAGCGGTATTTCGTCTGTCTTTACGTTCTGAGTTCAAATTCCGCTGAGGTCGACTTTGCCTTTCATCCTTTCGGGGTCGATAAATTAAGTACCAGTTGTGTACTGGGTCGACCTAATTGACTGCCCCCCCTCCCCAAAAATGTCGGGCCTTATGCCTAGAGCAGAAAAGAATTATGTAAAATGTCAGAGACAGAAACTAAGCTGTTTCTTGCAATACATTCCAATACATACAACTAAA
>NC_068993.1:45170597-45174068 GCF_001194135.2 Octopus bimaculoides | reverse complement strand
TTTTTTTTTTTTTTTTTTGCTTTAGGATTATTCGAAATCTTAGGCGCAGGTTTGGCTGTGCGGTAAGAAGCTTGCTTCTCAACCACCTGGTTCCGGGTTCAGTTCCACTGTATAGCACTTTGGGCAAATGCCTTCGGCTTTAGCCTCGGAATGTGTGTGTGTGTGTGTGCGCGCGCCTATGCGTGTGTTTTTGTGTGTGTTTATCCCCTCATCACTGCTTGACAACTGGTGTTGTGTTTACGTCCCCGTAACTTAGCAGTTCGGCAAAAGAGGCCTATAGAATAAATACTTGGCTTAAAAAAAAATAATTCCTGGTGTCGATTTATTCGACTAAAAATCCCTTCAAGGTGATAACACAGCATGGCCGCAGGTAAATGACTGAAATAAGTAAAATATTCTTTTCTACTCTAGGTACAAGGCCTAAAATTTTGGGGGAGGGGCCAGTCGATTAGATCGACCCCCAATACGCAACTAGTACTTAATTTATCAACCCCCAAAAGGATGAAAGGCAAAGTCGACCTCGGAGGAATTTGACCTCAGAAAGTAGACAGACGAAATACCGCGAAGCATTTCGCTCGGCGTGCTAACGTTTCCGCCAGCTCGCCGCCAATGTGAAGGATAAGATATTAAAAGATTTAAAAGGTTGCATAGGAAAAGTTTTGGATGTAGCGCTCGCGAGTTTATATTTCGATTACCTGCACATAGCTTCGATGTGTTCTGCAGTCAAGTTGGATGTCATGATATTTTGAGTAATATTAGTCCGAGTAAGACAAGTGAGATATTTCTTCATGGCTTCTTCAACACACCCAAAGCTTAAAGGTATCCACAGCAAAATACTCACTGAAATGGAAATGATAAGACGGTTAATCGACATTTTTTTTTTTTTTAATTTTTAATCAATGTGTGAATGCTCAAATGTTATAAAGCTGTGCTGAATCCTCTTCTTCTCCCTGGCAAGTTTTTGGGGTTTTATTATTGCTGTTGTGTTGCCGTTGCATTTTTTTGTGGCTGTTGTTAAGCCTCAATATTGGCACTTTATCAAGTAGATCTACGTTTGAAAACAGTCAAATTTTGACTATCCTGTCCTACTATGTATGCACCGGAAAGCGGCGAACTTGTGGAACCGTTAGTGCGTTGGACAAAATGCTTAGCAGCATTTCTTCTTGTTCTGAGTTCAAATTCTACCAAAGTCCACTTTGCCTTTCATCCTTTCGGGGGTCAGTAAAATAAAGTACCTGTTGAGTACTGGAGTCAGTACAATCGAATCCCTCTCTTCTCAAACTGCTGGTCTTGAGCCAAAGTTAAAAAGAATTATTTTTGTGTACATGTTGTTGTGGTAGTTGTTTAATCTTTTAACCTCAAAATAAGCGCCTGATTGAGTAGATCTACTTTTAAAAACAATCAAGCCTTGACCGTCCTATCTTATTATGCATCTCTCGACTACAATATCCAATTTATTCATATTTTAAAGACGGTAATTTAAGATTTGAAGGAATTTCCACTGGGCTGAACGATCTGCAAAGGGGCCAGTCTGTCAGTTTGTTGAAGAGTAGACACTCACTAGGGAAGCTACTTTGCTTTGTTTGTAGAGGAGTTTCTTTTTTTCCTGGATGTTGATCAGATGATTTGATTTTAGGTTGTTGCTGTTGTTGTTGTTGTTGTTGTTGTTTTAGTTACTTCTTTTTCTGACTTAATCAGATACCGAATGATAGAAGCTATAACCTTCATGCTTTCCGTGACTAGTAGAAAGCAGTGGCATTGTTCCATTGTTCTAAACTCGGAAACATATCAGAATACTAACAAAAGAATGGACTCTGCCGAAGGGTGCCCAAGGACTATGTGGTGTCGTTAAACCGAGCGACGGAATATGTCTACCATCCCGGAACATCAATGCTCCTTCCGATAGCTTTCGCGGTTTTCTATATGTCATGCTTCATTTGTGAAAGCATTCGGCCTAGTAAAGCTGTTGCACTCAAGATCGCAAGACCGTGGTTTCGATTCCAGGATCGGGCGTTGCATTGTGTTCTGGTGTAACACACTTCATTTCACGCTGGTCAGGTCCACTCAGCGATGAATAACTCGTAACGGACAGGAATCCCGTTCTAGGGAACTGTTGTTGTCTCGGTCAGTTAGATGCCATGGAAACCGAATAACCGGCTCTAAGAATCCTAGGACACAAGAGAGTACTTACGTTTTGTTTACGAAGCATTGGATACCGCGCATTGAGACTGAAACATATGCCACGCAATTGAAAAATAAACTTTTTAACTACAAAGCCATGTTTTGCCCATAAACAGGGTGGAAGTATTGAACAGTTGAGATGTAGAACAAATATTTACAATGAAAAGATTTTTGGTGTTCCGTGTATGCTTATTTTTTAAGTCTGATGAACATTTTAGAAAGACGACACTAAAATGACCTTATCCAGAAGAGAAAATTACGATGATTTTGAAATCCTGATGCAAATCCTGAATTTTATGTTCAAATGACAATTGAAGGGACTAGTAAAGAAATACTGGAGGAGAACAATATTTACAGTAACACACACGCACATGCATGCACACACACATATATATATATATATATATATGTGTGTGTGCGTATATATATATATATATATATATATATACTATAAGGTCCAGTCCTTGTTGCAACGTGGTGGTCTATGTACTTCAAAGACCCTGAGAGCTATGCCAGC
This sequence comes from Octopus bimaculoides, assembly GCF_001194135.2. Taxonomy (NCBI): domain Eukaryota; kingdom Metazoa; phylum Mollusca; class Cephalopoda; order Octopoda; family Octopodidae; genus Octopus; species Octopus bimaculoides. The sequence goes on along the minus strand of NC_068993.1, from coordinate 45,171,370 downwards.
AAAGGGCAAGCTCCAGGCAGGACCTCCTATGCTGAACAGTACAAAAGATAAAGGTCAAAATAATATGGGCTACATCTTCCCAGATGTAAAAACGGGTTTGCTTAGAGGCAATATTCCTACAAAGAAAAAAGCAAACTTAGAAAGACATCGATAACTATTCGAAACTAACAAGACCCGGGATAGGAAAGCCTTCCTTCAGAGAAGCATATGACACAGCGGAACAAAATCTGAAACAAGGCTGCAAGGAAGAGCAGAGCTCCAACAGGAGAGAAGCAGCCCAGAGTTGAGAAAAGTGGAGAGAAGCCTTCGATGGCCTATGCTTCACAGGAAATAAAGTGCTTAAGTAACTAAGTATATATATATAACAAAAGAAGAGGTGTATTTCCACGCATGAAAAAATATAGGCAAATTTGTTGTTAAAAATGCACTTAAATTTGAAAACCTTGTAATTGTTATAAAATAAATTTATTTACCAAACTAGTTTCAACAATATTTTTTGTTTATCAATGGTAAACATTTAGAATTGTGAATTAGAAAAGCCGGTTTAAAAGTTTCAATGTTGACAAGTTTAAATTGATTGTTATGAACATCTAAACTTATCAATATTGAAACTTTTAAACATGCTTTCCTAATTCATAATTCTAAATTTTTATAATTGATAAACAAAAATATTGTTGAAACTAGTTTGGTATATATGTAAATAAATTCATTTTAAAACAATGACAAGTTTTTCAAATGAAGGTGCATTTTCAACAACAAATTTATATATATAT